>NC_142881.1:3027500-3295000 GCF_051225735.1 Oryctolagus cuniculus
GAATACACGCAGGGCTCAGTGATCCACGGCAGATCTGGAGCTCATGAGGCGGAGCAGCAGTGACACACACAGGGCGAGACGCAGGCGAGAGGGAGTGACTCCAGCAGCTCTTTTGTGGGTATGTGACGTGCAGCTGTGCTAGCACGTTCAGAGACTGGTCACAAGGCCGCAGCTGAATACGGAGGTGCTGCAACGCTCTCGTAGAGCCAACAACTCGGTTTCCTGTTCTGTCTCTTCTCACGCCGCGGCTGTTTTCCCTAGTCTTGACATGCAGTAGGAGCTCCGTGAGCGTGTGTGAGGTAGGGAAGGAACGCGCCTGTCTGGACGTGAGTGATGACTCGTTTCTTCAGCAGCACTCACCCGGGCCTTCTCACCCTCTGGAGATGTTCAGGACCGAGCGCAAAGCAGCAGCTCTGCACCAGGGGCCGTTCGCGGCGGGGGCCGCTTCCTGGCTGTGCCTGGACACCGGAGCTGGCATAACTGATGGCCGTTTCCTTCCTGTCCCGCACCTTCTCCCCATCCGTTCCTTCCTTCCTTCCTTCCTTCCTTCCTTCCTTCCTTCCTTCCTTCCTTCCTTCCTTCCTTCCTATTCTCTGTCCACATCACCCGTGAAAGACTCTACCAGGTGCTGAAGGCAAACGTTAAATGGAGCTAAGCTCTGTCTGTCCCTGCGGGCAGATGTGCAGACGCATATCCAGGCTGCGATGTGGTACCTGCAGGAACCAGCACGTGTAGGGTCGGTGCCGAACTACAGATGTTGTGCAAGGAGGGAACGATTAACTTTCGCTATCGTTGGGTCAGAGAAGGCCTCACAGAGGGGAAGCTGAGTAGGGTTTTGAAGGATGAAGAGGAGTCTGCCAGATCAGCAAGAAACAGGCAGCCTTCTAAACAGTGGGCCCAAAATAGTTTGCTTCGCTGTGAGGCTGTGTGAGCAACTTGGCAGGGCGAGCAGAGCACACCGTTTGCAGTGGGGAAGGGAGAGAGAGAGAGGCACGCGTGGAGAGGCCAGCGGGGCTGTCCTGAGTCGGTTCTGCTGCGCCGGGCTAAGCACCTTGGAGGGTTTCCTGGAGAACAGCAGCAGGGAGCGACCGCGGCGCTGTCAGCGGGAGCGCGCTCTGCTCAGAGCTGCGTCTGAGCGCGATTCCCCCGGCAGCAGTTTGGAGGCTGTGGCGCAGTTGTCCTTGCTTTATGTCTCGTTGGGTCACCCTCCTGGGACGGCGCGTGGCGGAGCCCGCACTGCACGCCGTCAGCAATGCACGCGGGCAGCTGTGGCAACATCTGCAGGCAGCATGAGGACGGCATTTGGCGCGGAGGAGGGACTGAGAGCCGGGATGCAAACGCAGCCGGTAATGGGCTTTTTAAACATTTGTTTTATTCTCGCGTGGCACGCGCGCCCTCCCTTAACCCCGCGGATGGAGTTCTGTTGTGTCCGAGCCCGCTGACATTGGAGGACGTCTCGCGGTGAAGAACGTGTCCAGGAGAAGGAGAGGCAGCCGATGGCAGCTGCCCGTTCCGGCCTGCTGGGCCGCTGGGCGCTTCCTCGGCCCCAGGCTCAGAGCAGTGTTCCTGGAGTGCTGTGGAGGGCCGGGGAACACGAGGCTTTTAGGCTCCGAGCCTACAGGCGGGCAGACACCTCTCGCGTTGTTGTTGGATTGTTTTCTTCATCTACACATTGTGCCAAAACCCTTTCTAGGAAGCAAAACGTGGGCACCAGCCCGACCTTACGTATAAATAGCCCAGCCCTGCTCGGCGAGGAACAAAATGCCCAAGCCAGTGCTCCTGCCGCCAGCAGAGCCCTGAAAGATGCTGCCGGCCCGTCTCTCTTGCACCCCTTCCCTCGGCATTGTGGGCAGAAACAATGCCACCTTCCCGACAGGAAACAGCAAGGCAGCTCCTGCAGGACTTCCTCTCTGGAGTTTCCACGTTCGCCCGGGGCGGGCAGGCCTCCTCCCCTGGCCAGCCCCACCGCTGCCGCCAGTTCAACCCCAGCCGCGGCTTCAGGTGCTTCGAGACCTGCTTCTCCTGAGCCGTGCCCAGACACAGCTCTTTCATGGAACAGAGCTACCCCCCCCATTTCCTTTTTCCCTTTTTCCCCCCAAATTGCCTCTCTGTATCATATATCTTAGGAAACCTGCAGCAAAATCCTTAACATGTCAGAGAACAAAACGGGAAATGTTTGTAGAAAGTGCCCAATTGGCTTAAAAGTTCTCTGCGATTGCATTTTTTAAATTAATAGGTGGACATGTTTTTCTTTTTCTCCTCTTTTTTTTTTTTTAACAAATGTTGAGCTTTATGGAGGCACGGTCATGCTGCTTTACAGTACCGATAAATGCAGGTACACCTGCACTATAAAAGCCACTTTACATGGAGCAGGCCATTCCCGTTTTATGGCCCATTTTTCACTCATTGTTCTTGAGTCGTGTCATAGGTGTGTTGTAATGTGCAGGGGAGGTGGATGCCTTGAAGATCGGTTTAACAAAATGGTCTAATTTTGCCAACTTTAGTGCCAAAATCTGGATTGAAAAATGCGGGGCTAATATCCCAGTAGACACACGATATGATGTCACTTCCCTGAAAATGGCCAAGATCAACATCTCCTTCCAGATCGCTTGCACTTACAACACGAATTCTACCTCTTTTTCAATCCCCAAATTGCGGTTCCTGTTTTCTAACAATTTTAATGTTAACCTGGCTGACATTTGAACTTCCCTGACTTTTTCTCAGACTCGGGGATTTTATGACACTGCTGGTGGGGGAGGCAGCATTCCACTCCCGATGTAATGACACTCCTGGAGCCTGCAAGCCTGCGCGCTTTTAAAAACGATCCGAGGCAGATTGCGTAGTCCTGACCGCAGCGTGCAAGCAGACGCGCGACTGAGGGTTCCAGGCCTGGCCAGGCAGAGTTGGGCCAGGGGACGCGCGTTGATTTGCTGCCCCTGTGGCGTGGCAAGCTCATTGTTTTGTTTTTCTTCCTCTGGGCGGATGAGTCGGTGTGCGGCAGGGTGAATACAGGCAATTAGGAGCAGGAATTCTGCTTCCAACAAGTGTGTGCCGCCCGCCTATCGCAGTCAGCAGGGCTTCCCAAGGATATAAAATCACAGGCCTGCTGCTCCGAGACGCAGTGATCTGAGCCGCCACTCTGTGCCAGGCTCTTTATATACGTTACCCTAATTCTCATGGATCGTGTGCAGTTCACACTGGAGGGGCCATTCTACAGGCCGGAAGACTGAGGATGAGCCACGCAGAGCTATGTGGATGTTGTCTCTGCCACTGCTGCTTCTGAAAGTCTCCTGTTGGGTAGTTTCCAAAAAAAAACAAAACCTGTTCTAGTGTCTTGGAACATCCTGGAGGTAGACCAGATGACTGACCTGTTTTACCAATGAAATAGGTGTCAGCAATAAGTTCTGTTGTTAGCTTGGTTCCCAACCAGACTCTGAGGACATGGCCAGACTGACCTGTGTCCTGGGATGCGTTCCCTGCAAAGAAAAGGCCAGCACTTGAGGCACGTGCGTGTTTACGCACACAAAACTGATGTGCAACCCAGGGCTGAAACACGCAGGGCGGCCCCCTGTTCCCTGTTATAGGTCAGAGAAGCGCAAGCGCCCGGGGCCAGGAGGTGCAGGGCAGCGGGGCTCCCGTGGGCTCCTGGCAGAGCTGTGAGGCAGGGAGGGAGGCAGGGCCCTCTGCTCCCCTTGCCTTGTGCTTCCGTTTTCTGGTGAAAACCACCCCACGGTGCTCTCGCCCATGGCACCCTGGCCAGCCTGGGTCTCTCTCCGCATGCGGGGCCCGCTGCTAGCTAAGCAGGGTTGGCCCGACCATTCTGAATTGCTAGTACTGGCTGCTACTGCCACTGCACGTCTCTCTCTCTCTCTCTCTCTCCCTCCTCTTCCTGTTTTCCCTTCTCTCTCTAAGCGTACAACACGTATTTACATAAATGAATCTTTTTCGAAATGTTCGTGGAAGGTGGAGTTAAAAGGTAACTTTATTTTGCTGTCAACATTTTTGAAATCTAAGCAAATTAAGTTTTTTAGAAACAAAGTTCCTTTGAAAGACCGAGACAGAGATCTTCCTTTTGCTGGCTCACCCCACATGCCTGTCACAGCCTGGGCTGGACAAAGCTGAAGCCAGCAGCCAGGAACTTAATCCAGGTTTCCCACGTGGTGACAGGGACTCACATACCTGGATTAGCACCCCCGCCTCCCAGGGCGTGCACGAGAGGAAGCTGGGACAGAGCAGAGGAGGACCTAAACCTGGGCACTCTGGGAGCCCTGACAGGAACCTTAATGCTTGCACCAAATGTAACAGTGTTTTCGTAACGTGCATTTCCACGCACTTTGTGTGTGTGTGTGTGCATGTATAATGTTAGCAAAATACTCTATAGATGCACCCTTGTGTAACATGTATAGCATTGCCAGTTCTCTGGACGCTCCAGGGCGGAGCTTCCTGGCCGGGGACACGCCCACTGCGGGCTGCTGAGTGGTTCTGGGTGCAGCGCGTGTTTCTGAAGAGCGTGTCCACGTGGCTTAGAGGCAAGAGCTCCGAGCCCAGAGTCTGGGGCTCCCTACTCCACCCCTTCTTGGTAGCTTAAGATCTCGTCTGCCCCATCTGGCAAATGGGACAGCAACAACTTGCCTTCAGAAGGCGAGGACGAAGACGTGCCTGGAGATGCAGTCCTGTAGGTGGCAGAGGCACCCGTGGAGCACCACACTCTCCGGCTGGGCCGCAGCCTTCCCCGTCGGTTGGTTTTAGGGAGACAGGGGAGGCTGAGCAATGTGGCGTCGTAGGAAACGTCCCCTGGGGTCTCTGTCCCCTTCAGGACAAGGAAGGCGGGATCTCCGTGCCTCTGACACGCGTGGTCCCGTGGAGCACGCCTGGCTTTGTTCCGTGCACCCTTGCCCAGTCCCTCGGCTGCTGTGCCTCCCCACCTGCCGCCCCCGTGGCTTCGCCTGGCCCTCCTGGAATTTGGTGTTTGCGGTTGTAGCCTGCGCTTAAGGTGTAGCCTGACTCTTAGGCAGCGAGCTCTTGGAAAATAAGACCTGAGCCTGTTTGTCTGAGTTTTTCCCAACGCAGATAGGAAGAAGTACTGACATTAAACAAACATCTATTTACCTTTGGGTGGGGGAGGGGCAGCTCAGGACTCAGAGCCTGGGTGCGGGGCGGGGTGGGGAATCGCCTTCGTCTGCTGCCTGTGCCTGCCGTCTTGGGAGGGTCCTTTCCCAGGACTGCAGGGGTTTGGGAGGGTGGCTCCAGGCTCCTTGTGCTCTTCAGGGCCGCGTCCCACTTGAGAGTCATGGGAACCTGGCATTCGCATTGCGTGTGGCGCGAAGGCCGCCAAAATAGCTAATGGAGAAGCATCCTGGGGATGTACTCCAATTTCACGATGCATTTTAATTAGCAGTGTGTGTGTGTGTGTGTGTGTGTGTGTGGCAAATTCACATCGATGATCCTGGCTGTGACAATGCCATCTCTGCCAAGACAGTCCTCACTTTGGAGAAACTTAGAGAAAGTGGAATTTTGCCTTGCGTCCTGCCCAGTCCTGACAGGCAGGCAGACCTAATAGGTGGCTGTGGCTGGCTTTGTTGATCGAGGCCACTTCCTGAAGTTACTTCCATCTCGGCTCACGCTTGCTGTGGCATGGAAGCTGTGAGACCGCCAGCCCCAGACAGGCCGCCTCTGAACCTGCCACACACCGGGAGTCTGCTTAGACGGTGGCTTGCTAATTGTTTGATTTTTCTTCCAACAGGATTCTCTGCAAATTAGAATTGTAATCTCTAGGTATTTCCTGAATTAAAAGAAAATATATAGTAAAATACATAAATATTGGTTGTTTGGTTGTATACGCTTTTGAGAGCTGCAGGGCTCTTCATCAATTATGAAACACGGCCAAAGACGACATCTCTAACTAGCGTGTGTGTCTTTAAGAGCAAGACAGCACAGAAAGCTCTGAGCAGAGATTGCAGCGTCTTCCTGCTCAACCCGCAAGTCTTTGCGGGGAGGCCCCCAGCCCCCCTTTGCGGGATCTGCTGGGGAACCGCGTGGAGTTAGCCGCTGTTCATCCAACTCTGAACATGTAATCCGATATGTTTACTATGCACACAGTACTTCCAAAAGTTCATGGAAATGGAAGTAAAAGCTAAGCTTCTCTTGGTGTAAAAAATTTGAAACGTGTGCGTCGCTTTTCCAGAACATACATTTTCCACGAGGTTTTGGAAGACCTCCTCCTCGTGTGCCTGGATTTCTCGTTGTTCTGCACCAAAAGACGTGCATTGTCCAGTTGTTCTATTTTCCACAGACTTTTTGAAAGCCCCTCATACGTATTTTTCGCTGGGCTCGGGCACGGCTCTGTCTGCACACGTACGGACCTAACCCATCAGCTGCGATTTCTGGAGTCGGGGGAGCGTGGTAGGTGGCAGAGCGCAGGACACGAGACGGGACGCACCTCCCGGTTTGGTGGCGGGAGAAGAATGGCCCGATATTTTGCTCTGGTTAAAGTTAGTAAAGAGCAGGTTCACCACGCAGCTCTGGTTAGGGGATAAAATATGAGAGGGCAGCTTACGTACCGCGGTGATTAAATATTTACTGTTCAAAGCAGATTCACAGAACTTTTTAAAATTAATGGCTTCGAGTCTTTGTTTGGATAGTATCACAAGTATTGAACCATTTATTGAACTGTTTGCTGAGTTATTTTACTATCGTTAGTGACATCCTAAATTGCCAGCCCTTCTCCTCCCCTCTCTCTCTCCCGCCCTCTCTCTCTCTCTCTCTCTCTCTCTCTCTTAAAAGAGAAATAGAGTGGGATTGCTCCCTTTCTGCTCTCACCAGCTGGTAGATATAAATTATATATTAAACTGTATTTGCAATGGATCACTGCAAGTGACAAGCAGTTTTCCGAAGGCTTTGTCATCGCAATGAAGTGTGTTCCTTTCGTACAGTGGTTCATATGAGTCCTTATTCATATTGTCCAAGTCTTCAAAAACATAATTCAGAAAAATGGGCCGCACTTAATAGAGCTAATCTCTTGTTCTGATTCAGCCTTCAAGATCAGCAGCCTGTAAATAAGTAAAAAAGGGCCTAAACGGATTTAGCGCAGTTAATCCTGCCATAGCGTGGATATCTACCTCTTTAGTCTGCAGCCTTTGTTGACAGAAGTGGCTTCTATTGTGCCAGCTCCGGTGGCTCAGAAGCCGGCTCCTTTTGAAGGGGCTGCTATCGGCCGTCTGCACGCGTGCCACCCTCGCCCTGCGCGGGCAAGATAGGCTGGCCACGGCGGTGGAGGCAGAGATTGGTTTGTGTGTCAGCCGCAGCATATGCTACATTCAGCTCCTGTAAGTCGCGCGGAGTGAATAGTGAGCGGTGACAATGCCTTGTGCTACACGCTCAGTGCCTCCTCTTGCTCTTATTTGACTTTGCCTGCTTCACTGATTTTATTATGACAGGCTGAATACTGAGGAGGGAATTAAACTGTTAAGCAGGCATCAGAGGCTGTCTAATGTTTAATGCAAGAGTCGGAGCATGTAAGAACTGATAATGAATACAAACAGGGCGACATCTTATTTGCTGTGTTTTTATTAGGATGACTTGAGAGCTTGACATCCGTTGCTATCACTTTTCCCTTCTGTTTTTGCAGTTTTCGGGTTAAAATTTCTAGCCCTGGTGACAAACGTGCCTAAATGTGATGTGAATTAAAGGCGGCTCTAGGAGGCTGTAATACTTGGAAATCATCACCTATAATAATTATGTATAGATAGGAGGTAGTCATGGCTGTTAAAAGGTCACCCAGTGAGATGTAATTGCCTTTTTCATACTCCACTACATTTACTAGGACAGAAGCGCGACCCTGCTGGCAGCCGCAGTAAATATGCCATCTTGAGAATGTAATGATACATGCCAGCACTCTCTGCCTCTTGCTGACTGCCCAATTCCTGCAACGGGCTGCAGAGGGAACGGGCTGGAAATGTAAAAATCAAGTAAAGACCACATGGTAAGAATGTGAAAATTAAAAATACAATCTTCAATTAAGTGTCGCCTCCCTCCCCAGCGCCGTAAAGGACAGAGAGTCGCCGGGGTGACGTGACGGCTGTGGCTGGGATTCCTGGCGGGCTTTTCTGTAGTTCTTCTTGAATAAGGGCGCTGCAGCCCGAGTGGACGCTCGCTGGGTTCGCGGGAGAAATTCCCAGTGCCCTGGGCAGGTCTTTGGAGAGCCCGGTCCCTGCTGTGGGAAGAAGCCGAAATGCAGCTGGAAGGTTTTGTCTTTCTGATTACAGTTAGAGTGTATCAGGGCAATGGGGTGGAGAGAGAAAGAGGAGAGAGAGGGAGAGAAGGAGAAGAGGAGAGAAAGAGAGAGAGAGAGAGAGAGAGAGAGAGAGAGAGAGAGAGATCCTTGGGTGTCTGTCTGGAAGCAAAGATGCCTTGTTTCCCCAGTCATGGTTTTGTTCCCAAGTGCAGAGGGGTACAGGGTGGACAGGGGTGGGTCCCTCTGGGCAGCTCAAGAGAGAAGGCGCTTCCGAGAGCCCCCTCCGCCAGGCACCCGGCCCTGAGCGAGGGAAACGCTGAAGGTTACGGAGCGACAAATTGTGGAGCAGAGCGAAGTCTGCTATGGAACGTGCCCCGTAATTCACAGGTTGCACAGCAGCGGAGCGGGCACGGGAGACCTGCAGAGTGGGGTCGGGCAGCCGCCCCTGCCCCTGCACCTGCCTGCCTGGGCTGCCTGCGCCCTGGGCAACACTGGGTGCCCTCTGCCGTGTGGCCAGCGCAGAGTCACAGTCGCCCTGGGCCTGGCAAGGGGCCCTCAGAGGTTGTCTTCCAGTGGCCAGTCTGGCTCCTCAGAGCCCGGGGAACCGTCTGCCTAAGCCGAGTGCTAGATTTTTAGGAAGTGAGACACAATGGGTGAGACGGCTCCCGCACCCCGGCCTCCCCTCCCGACAGCTCGGCGGTGCCGGCGATGCCGGTTATTACCAATTGAATTTTCAATAGCCAACTTTCCAAGCCCTAACTTTGACAAATTTTATTTCACATTTGTCAGAGGAAATAAAGCTGACAGCATTACAGGGACTGTGTACTAAAAGTAGTATCTCAATTCCAGCAGTCTGTCCAACCTTTTGTTCCCGAGGGGAGCATTAAATCTCGACCCAATTCACAGCTTTGTTTGAACACTATATTTTGCCTTTTCTTTGCACCTTTGATATTTATTTCAGTGTTAAATCTATTCTTCCCTTCATCTATTACCCTGTTTTATTTCTGTTTTTGAGGACCTATATTTTTGCTAATAAGTATTCACTGCACCATTTCATCCTGTACTTAATATGCCCAGTGCACGCTGGCTGTGCTAACTTCGCAACAGATTGAGTGGACATTCCACTGTTGCAGCATAGTCATAAAATTCAGGAACTTATAAAACCTACCTTTCCCCTTGCACCACCGCCTCGCCACAGTATATATTTTCCACCCTCGCCTCCCCCGCGCCGCTGCGCCCTGAGCAGAGCCAGAGCTCCCCCCTGTGGCCTCCTGGGGGATGGCTTCCTGGCCACACCGGGAGACTCCCACTCGTCTCCTGTGTTTGCCTCTGGGTCCTGGCTACTTGCCTCTGCCCCGCCGCATCTCACACCTGCCTTGCAGGCCCCGCTTCAAGCTCAGGGAGGGAGGTGACAAAGAAACCAACGTCGAAAGCAATGCTATTCCCCCAAACCTGAGCCGGAACCCGTCGATGCCCACGGCCACAGCCAGCACTTGGAGGTGGCGCTGCTTGTGCGTGGACACGGGCACGGGTATTTCTAGAGGCGGCAGGGACCTGGGGTCCTGCCCGAGATCAGCAGGCTGGGCATACCTGGACGCCAGAGAAGCCCACGGAAGGTTGTGGCCAGCTTTGGGGAAGTGTTACTGAATGGAAGCGCTGTGCACTTGGAGTGAGGTGGAATTATAGCCAACTTAGAAAAAAAAAAAGCTTAACATATGACAGCAACTCAGCTGGAACCCTGAACACATTCTGCACGCATCTTTGATCTTCCGCATCGCATTAAGTAACAAAGACCCGAGGACTTCAGATACGTACTAGATGCACTGTGTTTGATCACAGTAAAATGCCCCACCCCGTTCTGGACTATAGATTACATCATTGATTTTTCTTGCTTTGCCCCCACCCCCCACCCCCACGAAAGAAAGGCCTCTTCTAAGTATGTCTGATTCTTTTAATTAGATCATTACTGCTATTGTAATGTTTACTCCGGCATGCTCTCTTACGACGGCGCGTTTTAACAGTAGATGTGACGCTGGCCCCAGTATCATTTGGGAAAATACACTCAAATGGCTAAGGCTGAATAATAAATACTGCAGCTCGCTCTGTCTCATGCACGCACACACACACACGCTCTTTGAAATCACTTTTGAAAACCACCGCTGCTCCGTGCGACTCGGGAAAGGGAGTGCCGTGGAGCAGTCACACACGCCGTGTCACGCATGTAAATGCACGCAGTCCACGGAGAGGCTGGGGCCGAGCAGCCGCCGGCGTCGGAAAGCGCAGCGAAGTTTGCACTGCAGTGGTCTCTGAGATTTGAAGGGAAGCACTTGACTCGGCGTCCTGATCCCGGCTTGGCAGGCAGAGTCGCCCAGAACCCGCCCCCTCGCTCTCTCTGGCCGAGGGCGGTGTTTTCTTTTCCATCCTTTTTTTTTTCTCTCCCGCCACCATCAGCCGCTCGCTCTTATCCCCTTCTGGTGCTTCCTCGTCCGCTCTCCTAGCCCCAGTTTGAGGCATCTGGAGCCTGTCCCGGTTTGCCAGCCGCCCACTGCCTGCCCAGCGCCAGAGCCCGGCTGCAGCGGCACCTTGGGCAGTGTCTCCTCCAGGCTGGGCCCCGTCTCCTAAGAGCAACTTAAGACTGTGGATTTCTTTGTGAGAGCAACTGTAGGCTTAAAAAAAATCCTAGCCTCTGATTTTAAATTAGTAACTCTTAAAGGAAGTAAAAATGTTAAACAACAGTTTGCAAAGATACAATGTCCTGTTGTAGACCTCTTCAAATACCAAGGTTTACAGTGCGGTTAGCGGAGCCAGCATCTCTTACTAGTTTCTTTTGCTTTTATTCCAGAAACTCAAGCCCTTTCGATTCAGGCGAGCAGACGAGTGTGCAAGGAATTGTTCTTAGTGTGTGCAGTGTGACGCCCGTGGCACGGCCTCTTAAGAGTATGTTAAATAATAAATAACTTATTAAAACATGTTCAATGTAATAATGGCCCTTTTCATGAATTGTTGTAAAAGAGAGATTAGAAAAATAGAGGAAGCGGTCTTCGGGGGAAAATAATGGGAATTTCTAGCAGTAGAGTTGTGTAATGGTTCTATATTTTTTAAATGTGCCTGTACTCCATTCATAGTCATTTAAGTGCTTAAATAAGCACAATAAATGTAAATAATTTACTGCTTTGCAAACAGAAAATTGGGCAGAAAAGTAATTTTGAGTAGCAAGTTGACTCGCAATCGTCATGATTGGGGACCCTGTGAAATGCAGCGATGCGGCTGAGCCTTCTTCACGTTCATTGGCGATTCATTCAGAGAGATATTTAACCTAACAAGGTGAGCAAATAAACAAAAAGGTGGCTTTCTGTGCCTCAGGTCTCCAGACCTCTAATTGCTTCAGTGCCCCAATTACCGAGATTAACACCTCAAATCCTGCTCACTCAGTTTCCCCTCGAAAAGAAAAAAGGGGGGGGGGGAGAAAGAGGCAGGGGAGAGAAAGAGAGAAAGAGAGAGAGAGAGAGAATTCCTCCAGGGTCATAGGAGTATTTTGAATGAAATCTTTTAAGTGGGAAAGGTTAAGAATCTTCCCTCCTAAAACAAAATGACCGCACACACAAACAACAGAGTCTGGCTAAGTTGTGCATGGATTTTTTTTTTTTAAGTTGGCTGATCAGAGGAGCTGCACACGTCTGGAGAGAAGAGAGCTTGAATGGAATTCTAAGACAGGAGACGCTTTTGTCGCTCGGATAAATCCGACTTCCACCGGAGCCGGGGACGGGCTGCGGCTCCGCTCGGTGCGGCTCAGGCGGCACGCGTCACAGATGGGCTGTGTGCCTGTGATGGTTTAAAGTTGACATCAGCTTCAGGTCAGATGTGGTTGTCAACACTTTGTAATTAGCGACAAACCACTTGCAGGTCCTTTCATATTTACTGTAATAATATTATTCATAATGGAGTCATTCGGTATTCATGTGGATGTAATATGTCATTCCATTGTCATTTAGCATTAATTAATGTCCACTTATTGCAGCATATTATAGTATAGGAAACAATTTCTGATATGAGGCACCAGTGTAATTTAAGGGTGAATCTGATTGGCATTTGAATAATGATATACATTGCTTCCTGTCTCGGTGCCTCTGTCCGCAGCCCCCTTCTCTGGGGGACGCAGGAGCTAGAGGATTCTACGTGCCACACGCGCACACGCACACACACACACACACTCTCACGCTCCTCGTGTGCGTGGAGCTGGGCAGGCGTTGGTAAAGCAAGCATCAGTGCCACGTCTCCCTCAGCACTCACGGTTTGTTGCGTCAGGGCTGCGACCACTGCAGCACCTGCACAAACTGCTGAGTGCGTGTCAGCCTCCGTGAACGCAAGGCCAAGTGTTGAAAGTGACCATTACAGAAGGACTTCGTAAACAGAAGCAAAGAGCTACGCCGTGCTTCCCCATCCATCTCTGCCCGTCTCGCGATAGCCGTCATCTGTTGACTCTGGGTAGAGACACCTTCACGCATCTCCTCGCCTGCCGACCTACCTAGGAACACATCGGAAAGCGGCCGTGCTGCCCGGCCACCCCGCCGAGCCGAGCGGGCGGAGGTGCTCCGGTTAGAAGCGGCCGGCTGGCTCGGCGATGCCGGCTCTGGCTGTGCTCCCCGAGACGGCTCCGTGGCCTCCGGCCTGCTAACTCCTACTCACTGCTCTTGTGGGGAGTCGAGACGCACTCTCACTTGAACTTGATACCATATTTCACTGGTTCTTGTAGCATTAGGGGATTTAAAAACCTCCTTTGCCTTTAATTCTTTTCTTTCTTTAATGGGTGACTGGATAAATTCAGCGGTGGATTTTTGTGACACTAGAACAGCAGATAAGTCTATGATGCACTCTCGCTATGTGGTTTAAAAATCCCTCACCATATGTTTTCTCCCTGGAATGCCTCATGCCTCGTCTTGCAAAATTACAGGAACCGAAGCTTAAAAACACAATTAGGTAGTTGAAAATGAAGTATTAAAGAAATACCACGCATATTCGCATGCCTGCAATGCTTGCCTCCTCTCTCCTTTTTGGGTTTTGTTTTGTTCTTGGAGTGTTCCAAAAGCCCCTCTGCATTTGATTTTTACACTAATCACGCTCCATATTTTTTGGATTATGTTATATAGGCTGTGGTTAAATTATAAATGAAAGAGTGAACTACCAGACTTCTTGTCATAACAGCAGCTTTTATGTTGTTACAGAAAATGCAAAAAAAAAAAAAAAAAGAGCGTTTTGCCATGAAGGGTTCCCTGGCTTATTTTGTGCAGCTTAACATATATAGGCAGACAAGCAAAGCAATTTGTAGAAATGTTTTTTGCAGTATTTTGAAAATTGCAGCACCCTCTCCATCCTCGGAGGGGAAAAACGAAAGCAAATTAAATACACAATGCATAAACAGAGCTGCATCACGACAGCCCTCTGTCCTCGGCTCTGCCTCCTGTGTCCCTTCTGATGAGACACGGAAGCACACGGCCGCACACACGTGACATGCACACACGTGCACACACAGGCACGCGCGGACACGCAACCTGCTTCACACTCACTTTCTGGTTGGGCTGTGAGCCAGGTCGGTGGTTCCACGGGGTGGTTCTACCTGAAGTCGTGGCTCCTAATTCCAAGTTCCTTCTCAGGGAGAAGGAAGAGCCAGCAACGCTACAGCAAGGCCAGAGGATCCCAGGGAGGAGCCACGCCACGGCCTGCAAGTGCTGACCTTAAACTTAGCTCAGATTCACTCTGCGGGAAAACACAGGGAAACCCTGCCCGGACTGCCTCGGGTCACCCTGCAGGGAACACTCCACTGCCGCCGCCTTCCATCCTCATCGTCTGGGGCTGGGTTCTCAGCTATAATTGATGCGCACCAAGTGGATGAAACATTTGGCCTATAAGCTGTGGCATTCTAGGTCCACGGCCACCGGACCGCTTAAAAGACCCCGCCATGGTGCAGGCACGGAGAGAGATTTTCTGCATTAAGTCCACTGCCATGCTGAACCGCTGGGCTAATTCATCCCCGAACTTCTGCCAAGTGGAGCGGCGTGGTGAGAGGTCGGGGAAGCCTGAGGAAGCAGAATGGATTATCCCTCGGCGTGAAGTCATCGGCCGGGCTCTTTTCTAGCAGCAGCAGGAATTTCAGCGCCTACCCGAGCTGCCTGGGTGCTTTCCATAAAGAGCGGGACTTATGCAAAAATCAATAGCTTGGTTGATGCCCTTCATTTGTAGAGAAGTGGATTCTCGACTGTCGGGAAGAACATTTGATGTGGAACTTAAAACGGCCCTGCAAAAATATCTTTGCCTTAATTGCTTTCATTCGGGAGGGATGCGAGCCACCTCGCCCAGCGAGCGGCTGCTGCGGGGGACACAAACAGGCGCCTCCTTGATGCCGTGTGCGGTGGCTCTGCGCCCCCCGCTCCCCTGCAGCCAGCCTGGAGGACCCCGGGGTGCTTGTGCGAGGGCTGGGTGTCATCGCACAAACTCTGTCTTCTCTCCCAGAACTTGGAGGAGTTTGGTTAGGGGCTACCTCTGAGCAACACGAACTTGGCCTTGCTGGTGCCTCGCACGCACACCTCACGGCTGTTAGGAATCAGGGTACTCGGGAAACAGCCTGGAGCCAAACAGCTGATAGTTTCACCAAATTTGCATGTTTTCAACAGTAATGGGGATGCTTCCATAAACGCTCCCAGGCTCTCAATAGATGCTAAGTGGTTGTTTCTAGTTCCTTCCGTCTCTGCTCCCTGGAGAGCCGCTGCCACCCCACCCGTTCAGAGCCAAGGGCCCAGCCGCCTGGTGGTGGAGGCCTGCCCCTGAGGCCAGCGGTCTGGCAGCTGCCAGGCTGGAGGTCTGGACTGGGGCTGCCCGAGCCCCGAGGCCGAGCTGCCTCCCCGGGGCCCACACCCTGCAAGAGAGCAGGAGCGATCCGTGTCCTTAGGGCTGGGCCACTTCACAAGGAGGCCTGCAGTGTCCCGGCCACTGGCTACCTGTCCCCTGCAGCAGGAAGGCCAGGCGGAGAAGTGGGGCTTGAGAAGACATGGGGTGGAGAGGGTGACCCAGGCCCAGGGAGGGGGCCTCCTTCCAGGAGCGGTCTCTGGGCTGGCCAGCCTAAACTGCCCAGTCTCTGGATGTGGAGGGGGGCAGGCCATGGAAGAGAAAAATTTTTTTGAATGTGGTTTTGATTAAAGATAGGGCACAGTTTTTGTGCTCTAAAAATGGACCCCATGTTTGTCCTGATGTCACGATGCCCTGCTGCCAGCTCCCGGCCGGTCACATCTGCCAGGGTCAGAGCTGCTGCCCCGTGTGTGTGGCCTGGACTGGCTCAGAGGGGTGGAGAGGCAGTCGTGGGTTACGTGGCCTGTCCCCTGGGCCTGGGATCCCTGCTGCGGGTGCCAAGTACGCTCTGTGCTGCCCTGGCTATGGGGTGCCCTCATGGGGGTCTGCGCAGACCAAGGGCAGCCCCTGCCCCCCACGCTTTCCCCCAGCCCTGCCAGCCTCCTTGTGGGGCTTGCGCTATGAAGGGCCTCACTTGAGTGGCCACAGGCTCCAGGAGGTGGGAGAGCCCAGCACGTTTTGGGGTAGGACATGGCCTTTGTCCTGCCCGCTGTAGGGCGCGGCTGGGAGCCTGCTGCCTGGGAAGCTCACCCTTGGGTGTGCGGTGGGCACGTGCGGATCTCCCCAGGCTCTGGAAAGCTGCAGAGAATTCTTTGCAAACCACGTCTACAGAATTGGTTTGTTTCTCGATGTAAACCATTGCACTTGACTTTCTTGTCCGAGATGGGCGTTGGGTGGGGTGGGTGTGCGGCCAGTGAAAACCCCAACGCTCCACACCAGAGTGCTTGCATTCGACCTCTGCTCCGTTGCCGATTCCAGCTTCTTGCTAACAGCAACCCTGGGGGATTGGCACCAAGGCTTGGGCTCCCGTCACCACGTGGGAGACCTAAGTGAATTTCTAGCTCCCAGCTTCAGCCTGGTCCAGTCTTTTTTTTTTTTTTTTTTTTTAGATTTATTTTATTTATCTGAACGACAGAATTACAGAGAGAGGTAGAGAAAGAGAGAGGTCTTCCGTCTGCTGTTTCACTCCCCCAGATGGCTGCAACGAATGGCCAAATCTGTGCTGATCCAAAGCCAGGAGCCCGGAGCTTCTTCTGGGTCTCCCACGTGGTGCAGGGCCCAAGGACTTGGGCCATCTTCTACTACTATTCCAGGGCATAGCATAGAGCTGGATTGGAAGAGGAGCAGCCAAGACTAGAACCGGCATCCACGTGGGATGCTGGTGCTTTAGGCCAGGGCATTAACCCACTGTGCCACAGCGCTGGCCTCGCTGGTCCAGTCCTGACCACTGAGGACATCTGGGGTACACCAGCAGGTGGGGGCCCCGTCTCTGTCTCTCTCTCTCTCTCTGCTTCTCCGATAAGCAATCAGACAGCACAGAATATAATAGGGCTCCCTCAGCTCCCCATGGCTAAGAGCTGTGGTGTTTTCAGTTTTCCTGATTGACAACATATTCAGTTTTCTCAAAATATCCCTTTTTCTATTTCTAATATACAGAAACGTTTAGGGTTTAGGTTGAAAAGCCTGCTCAGGGAAGGTAACCGCGTGTTCTCATTCCAGTCCGCTAGGGTCTAAAGCAAGGGTGGCCGGCAGCCGCCCGTGAGCTTCCTCTCGGTTTTGCCGTGGCATTGGTCAGCGGCTTAACTGCGTCGTTCATTCGAGGAAACCCCCACAGGAAGGCTCGCGCCCAGTCTCCCTCTCCGGAAGGTGCCTCTCCATTGACTGATTTTATCCTCATGGACAAGGAGAGGAGTGGCAGCCAGGCATGAAGGGGGACCCATTTCCCTGCCGAAGCAGCAAAGGGAGAGGCAAGGAGGCCCTGGCTGCGTGTGCACCCAGGGAGGCCACTGCCGCCGAGTCAGTCACAGGGGCGTGAGGAGCAGGCGACACAGGGGCCTTCTAGGTGCAAGCTTGGAACGGCGGCAGCAGGTGCCCCGCCCTAGGGAACGGGGCAGAAGGATCGCCCCAGCGCCAGGGGCTCGCGCTGGCCGCCTGCCTGTGCCCGCTCTGGGCCTCTAGCTTGCTGGGCACGATGAAGTTAATTTCTTCTCTCAACCACGGATAGGAAGCGATTGCTAATGATCTCCAACTTTCATCAGGAAACTGAAAACAAAACCAAAGCAGACTCCCCCGGCTGCCCTGGCACGGAGCTCCCTGGGGGCCCTGTGCCGTGTGTGCTTCTTCACCTGTGTTTGGCTGGCTCCTCATCCCCCTTCGATCACCTTGAATAAAATATTATGCACAAAATTTAATCGCTTCAGGACAGTTCCTTTCATTTGTGCCTTGAAATTCTTCTTTCATTTTCTGCAACAGTCTATTTCCTTAAAAGCCATGTCAGCAGAAACGGACTAAAATTAGAGCAAAACACCTATTTTGCTGTTAATAACAAGGTAAGATTATGGCTTTCCTCTTTAGACAATAGATTTTATCTGATATAAATAATTAGCATGTCCTTGATTTAGTTCATGGAAGTAAGAGATATGCAATGTATATATATATGTGTGCACACACACATACACACACACACAGACCTCCGTATATTGTTAGTCATGTATTTCATGTTTGGATTTTCCCTCCTCTGTGCTTGTGTGGAACGGATATGAATGTGCTATGCGTGTACCCCACGGCACCTATCCGTGCCGTTCTGTCTGTCTCTCCTGTGCTGAGCCGTATCAGACGGAACGCACTTTGCACCGGAAGGTTGCCCCCTCTCTGAGGATCTGCTCCAAGTCTGTTTTTGCAGATGTGCCGAGTCCCGGCTGCGGATCGTGGCGCGCACTTCACCGCCACCGTCTGCCTCCCCTGGGAACCCCATTACTGCTGTCCACACTCACGCTCTGACCTGTGCTGCTCAGACATTTTTGAGATGAAGTCATCGGGGTTTGAGTTACTGGAGAGATGTTAACTCGTCCAGCTGGGCTGGCTCAAGGCAGCCGGCACTCAGCCCTGACAGCCGCCCTCAGTGAGAAACGGGGCCGAGCAAGGGACTCGGAAGTCGGCTTTTTTTCCTTTGCAGAAACGGTTGATGCAAATGGGGTCGCAAGGAATGAGACAGACCCATCTGCCTGGCAAGGTCTTTGTGAAAGGCGCCTTTCAGTAAAGGCAGGATTTAATGAAGGCTCATTTACAGTAGCATCAAATGGACAATGAAATACGTGTGTGTGTGTGTGTGTGTGTGCGCGCGCTGCACGCTGCTATCTGCGTGAGCTTCCACTCACTTATGGAAAACGGAATCAAAAAATAATACAAAGATTCCACAGTGTGTTGAAGCCCCTCCCACGTATGTTGGGAGATATTTGTATCATTCATTTTATATACGAGAGAGATACATATATATGTTGCTATGCACGAGGGTGTTTCAAGATGTTTGTGGAGAAATAGAACTAAGATGGGTTTATTTTAGTGCATGGATTTTTTTTGAACTTTCTGCACACCTGATGGGACCCGTCTTCTGTGTGAAGGGCTGGCTGCTACCTTGCGACCCGCCCAGCCTGGCCGGGAGCCCAAGCACCCTCAGGTCCTGATCATGCTTTATGCTCCATGCTGCCCAAAGCCGCCCCTGGAGAGGAGGTGAGGGCTGGGGAGGGGTGGCGGCAGCCCTCGCCCCCCCCCCCGGTTCTGACACGCCTGTGACCCCCACACATTACAACATAACATCCAGATGTCCAAAAACATTTTTGTGTTAACTCTATGAAATTCGATAGAATGTGAAATGTGATAGTGCATGAACTCAGTGACATAAATTGTAAAACAGAGCCCTGCGCGCGATGTAAAAATGCAGGCGTTTCCTCGAAGGCTGAAGCCCCCACAAAGACCTGACGAGTCCCACGGCTGCCTGCCGCCCCCACCTCCTCAGCCCGCCCTTCCTGGTCCCCCGAGCCTCTCCCACTCCCGCCCTAGCTCATCCACCCCTCGCAGGGTTGGGGTGTAGGGCAGGGACTTGGGGGCTGTTTGTCCCCCTTCTGCGATCCCTGGGCTCACCGCTTGTGCAGGGCAGGACGAGGTACCCTGCCACGGGTTCGCAGTGGCGAGTGCGGATCCATACCTCTGTGAAGTCCACCAGCCCACAGGGTGCAGGAGTGTGGGTGAGGCCACAGATGCGCCTCTGTTGCAGGAGACTTGCCCCTGCAGCACCAAGAGTGCAGTAGCACGGAGACTCAGGGTCTCCCGCACCAGCATTCGATGGCTGGGTCAACGCACAAGGACGCGGAGCAGCCACGGAGCATCTTCCATTTCCTCACGGGGCCGGGCAAGTGTTCCCCAGCTCAGCTGATTCTTGGATGAAAGGGATGACTGTAAGGGCACAGGCAGCCCCCCGCTGTGCCTCAGTTTCCCCACTGGAGCAGGAGAGAGTTACAAGAGAGCAGCACTCCCCAGTCCAAGAAAGGAAGGACTGTTTGTCCCACGTAAGAGCATCAGTGTGGCTGGAAGCTTTCAACAATCACAGAACAAGAGTGGTGCATGCCCAGCAGGGAACTTTCTAAAAATGTGCCACGTAGTTTAGGCGACTGTAATTACTCGTCCCCTCACCTGCTTTGGATGTGTTTTGGTAATTGAGCCTATTTTTGTTTAAAAAAAAAAAAGGAGGGTTAATACATTGGCGTTGTTCTACGCACACACAGCTCCGAACACTGTCATTTCACTGAAGGCTCGGCCGTAATCCTTTCCCTATCTTGCATAAAAACGCTGTGAGCACCCTTGTTAACAGCAAGCGCCCCAGAGACGAACTTGACGGAATTCACTCCACGTTTCCTTGCTGCTGGATTGGGGGGGGTTTCTTGGCTGTGAGGGACACTCCCTGTGAGCATCTTTGTGCAGAAGGCTTGGCCTGGATACAGGGCTGCTTCTTTGGGGCAGGCTTCTAAGGGGAGACTCCGAGGGAGGGGCTTGGGGAGATCGCTTTCCAAAATGGCTCACCTGGCGCTTGCTCACCGGCAGCCTGGGAGAGGACAAGTACGCAGGGCTTCTTTCTCTCTCTCACCTATCAAAAGCAGTAAAGGGCTTGGAAATGGGATTTGTCATTTAATTCGAAATCTTTTTGTGCGTTGTGGCATCAGACATTTTTGAGGGGGGAACGCATGCCAACTGTTTGGTTTTCTTCCAGGATCCAGTAAAGATGCTTAGGCTTCAAAACGTATCAGTTGTGAAATTATTCTCACGGTCAGCTGGGATTATTAAATAGAGCTGCAAAAGTCCCCCCTGAAAAGCCCGCAGAAGTACAGAATTAGGCAAAGACTTTTCTTTCCCTCCAGCTTTTTCTTTCCACTAAATTGCTTCCATCTCTTCGCTTTTGCAAAAGGCATTAAGAATGCACCAGTGCCCTTATGATTCTGCAAGCAAAATAAAGAGACACAATATCATCCAGTTTTACCAAACAAATATTCCCATTCGTTCCACAGGGGGATAGCCCAATTATGACCATTTAGAGGTTAGAATTGTTAACCACTTCACTGCCAAACCCCACTGAGATAATCTCATTAAATTCAGTGACGATTTTTCCCCATTGCAACCGTGTGTTCCATCTCTTACCAGTGGTGTAACATAGGAGCAAGACTCAGAGTTTGAGCTGTGAAGATTGTTACTTGCAGACTTAAGACACTTCAGAGGACGCTTAAAAATACAGGTGAGAGTGATACTTGCCACATTGCTGCTTAGAAGTGTCAGACTTCGGTAATGGGATTTGTGGAGCTTGGTGGGTTTCTATAAAATGTTTTAAAGGCGACAGACTCTGAAACTCTTGTCTCGGCAAAAAAAGCAAGTTTGGTGCTCTTGGTATTACCCAAAGTAGATGTGTTTGCAGCATAGATTTAAGGAGTTTGAAAAATAATTTCTCCTACACCTCAGGACTCTTGACAATGGGTAAACATTGGCTTCGAGCCGTGTTTTCCGCCTGTTAGTGAGCCCATCCCGTGTCACCATTGCCGCTGGTTGTGTTCTGATTCCCATAATCCCTCAGGTGTGTGGAGGATCACTTCTGGACCTCACATGGACACCAATGGCCGAGAATGCTCAAGTCCCTTGTAGCAACGGCATCGTATTTGAATACAACGCACGCAATCCTCCTGCACGCTCTACGTCCAGACTGGAAGACGTTTCAGATCCAGTACAGCACCCGCTATGCAGGCAGTGGCCACGCCGTATTGTTCGGGGGATGCTGACTAGGAAGTCTGTCCGTGTTCAGGAAAGATGCGACCCCCCCCCAGCACTTCTGATGCTGAGAACATTGACTCAGTAAAAGAAAGAGCTGACTGCTTTTTTCTAGGACCAAGATATTTGAATAACAAATTAGGGGGTGGGCATTTAGTCTAGCAGTTGAGATGCCCGCTAAGACACCTGCATCCCACACCGGGTGCCTGAGTGGGTTCCTGGATCCACTCCCTAGCCCAGCTCCAGTGTTCGGGTTCCTGCCACCCATATGGGAGACCTGGATGGGGCTCCCAGCGCTCCACCTCAGCCTGGCCTGGTTCCAGCAGTTGTGGGGCACTTGGGGCGTGAAACAGCAGGGAGAAATTCTCTCTTTGTTTGTCTTTCTTTCTGCCTTTTAAATAAGTAAGTAAGCAAATAAGTAAATAAAGAACTTAAGCAGAACCTTTATTCTAAAGCTGTCATAGGGTGTTGGAAGATGGCCCAGCTGAACTTGACACGACTTTTGGCACCAAGGAAAACCCAGTTAACCCAAGTGCTGAAGGATTTGGAACTCAAGGTTTATGAGTATTGTGTTTCGAGAGTTATTTTCTTTTTGACTCACTTTGTTGGTATCGGTGTTCTTTCCAGTCTGTGAGATTAAGAAAAATGGGAGAGCTGCAGAAGCTGATGATAAATGCCAATTAACGAAGTGCGTTCATGCTCTAAACACGTGGAGTCCCTCACAGGTAGTGGCCTACATGGCTAACACATCTCATTGGCTCCTAGAATATCCAAATTGGCGTCTACAAAGGAAAGATTTCTGTGTTTCATATTATCCCTTCCTAAGCAACATGCAATTATTGTCATTTTAATTTGGAGTTTGGGACATAAGTCTGTGAAGTGCTTCCTATAGATGGAGTTTGCAGCTGAATAATAAATAAATGAGTTGCCAATAACTCTGGATGGTGGAACGGCACCTCCTTTCTATTGTCAATCATCTTTAGCACAAACTTCTGTGGTTAGACTGTCCTAATGAGCGCATCCTGCCTGCGTGGAGAGCTCCAACTTCCTGCAGCGGAATCATAAAGAGGAGCTGCCCACTGCCGCAGTGGCACTGAGAGGCCTGGCCTGGCAAACTCATAGTTGTCACAGGGTGCGCCCACACACATACACGCTTAAAGCACACGCATGTACACTCGCACATGCTCACACACAAAGTACATGCATGCACACACACTCACACATGCTCACACACAAAGCACATTCATGCACACTTACACACTCACACATGCTTACACACTCACGCACTCACACACACATGTACACATTCACATACATACCGAGACCAAGGGAAAGAAAAGCAACTACAAACAAACTGGGACATACACGAACAGCTAATTTGTCAGTCTGGCTTTACAAATTCCTCCCTCCACACCCACTCACACGCAGTGTGTTACAGCCCGTCATCTCCATGTGGGCGCTGTGGTCCTGTGCACACTGTGGCCTGACTGATTACAGTGTGGATCTGAAGTCTTTACAGTCAAATCTGAATAAAAATGTACAGCTGACGACTCCCCGCTTTCCACTCGTTCCCCTTCAAGTTTTTTTTTTTCTTGGGGATTTAAGAAAGGAATTATTTTCCAATATCCCACCAGCCATCTCTCTTTCTTATTATGAGTCTCTAGTTCTTTCCTAATTATGGCACTGCAAATTATTTACCTAGTTTTAAATTAAAGAAGCAGTCAGGTAATCTGGTGGAAAAAGCAGAGTTTCAACTTCAGGAGAAAAAAAATGAGTATGTGTTTAATTTCTCTTTAGGCCCAGCGCTGTGCAACCCTTGTATAATGGAAGGGTTGAGACGGAGTGGTCCCCCTCCACCTTGCCTCGGTGTAATGCAATTTAGCTTCATTAAATTACTGGAGGACCAGTTACTTAAGCAGAATATTGATTTTCAGTCTGGCCCATGTTTAACATAATTCTGCGTAGGCAACAGCTAATTCTGCATTTGAATCTAACACCCTAATGGAATTACAAGACGCTGCTTGACCACAGGCGACCACTCACCCGTCTTCTGCACACCTCGTGCAGCCTCCCTGGTACCCAGGGCTGAGCCGCCCTTATCCCCCCTAGGCGTGGGCTCCCCTGTCTCCAGGGTCACCAGCACAGCTGCTTCTATTCCCCCGAGAGGTAGCTGGGGAGCTTAGAATGTGTGCGGCCAATCAAAGAGCTGGTGGAAAATGGAGCTAAAACAGAAGTCTGTTTTAATGCAAACTTTTTTTTAAATCCATACATGCAAAGGGGCTTCAAAAAATTTACAAAAAAACCAGTGTGTTATGAAAAAGATTCTGCATGGATTTCAAAAAAATGTTCATGAAATAAAGTTATTTTGCATGAACTTCATGAAGTACCTGGTCTTTTAGGTGGCATCTTATTTTTCAACAGCTTTTACCGCTTGGGCTAAATGGCCATTATGGATAACACTTTTATCCTTGACCGGCTTCCTTCATAAAATAAATATAAGGTTTATCTTCCAGTTAGACCTGACTTTGAATAGACCTTATGTGGCCATGTTTCAGGTGAAAATCAAGCCTTGCTTAGCTGCAGGAGATATTTATAGATCACAATCAACACAGAATTCCTTTTGTTCTTTATTTGAAAAGCAGAACGAGGGAGAGACATGGAAAGAGAGAGGTCTTCCAGCCACGGGTCCACGCCCCAGATGGCCGCCCCAGCTGAGCGGCTCCGTCTGGTTCTCTCACTGGCCACCCCTGGGCTGTGTCCCGCTGTTTCCCCAAGTGCGTCAGCAGGGAGCTGGATCTGAAGAGAAGCTGGCAAACCTGCAACACGGGCGGCCGAACTCGCTGCGTCCCGACTCCAGCCCCAATAATTTCTTTTGAAAATGTAAAAATTCAAGTAAAAATGTCGAAGATTTTAGTTTGGGAGGATTGCAGTTTCATCAAAGATATATGTTTTTAAATAGGAGCAAAAAATGCACGAAGTATCAAGAGTTCCTCTGAATGTGGGAGGAGCTTACTGGTCCAAGTGCTGGCTGCGCCGTCCTATGTGGGGCGTGACTTGCAGGGTGATAATCACGGGGAGACCCCAAGGACGGCGAGCAGCCCTGCCGGCAGCCTTCCAGGGAGGGACCACACCACCTGTCAGGCCCTCGACTGGCATCCGTGCCTGAACGCGGGAGGCACCGCTAGAACCTGGGGCTGGCACCAGGACTAAGCAGATGCTCCGGCAACCCCAGAGGCTTCGGAGCCCTGGGCCAGGTGAACCCTGAGCAGGGTGAGAGCCAGGATGGAGACGTGAGGGCCCCTTGGACCTCCCGTGTCTGCCCAACGAACGTCACCTGCTCCCACCAGAGGTGCTGGGTGTTCCCTTCTCCCGGTTTCTGTTCAGCTCAGCCAGGCCTTGTGCTCTGCCCCAAGGATCTGTGCGTCTACACCTCCTCTGTGCCCCAGGATCTACTAAGATGACAAGGCACGAGGAGGAAGAGTGTGAGTGCAGACCTGGCTCTGCGCCACGTGTGAGCTCGCTGCAGTCCCAGAGGCAGATGCCCGCAGACTGGGTGTGGCAGATTTCTACAGCTTGGTGCTTCCCGAGGGCGCTGAAACACATGGGCACTTTCCCTACTGTGGGCTGGCCAATCCGATTCCCCCATCTTCGTGGGCTGGCCAATCAGAGTGCTCCTTTTTTTTTTTTTTTAGGCTGGCGAATAGGAAAATCCCATCCTCGTGGGCTGGCCAGTCAGATTAGTCAGCACCCCTGCTCCCTGCGAGAGACTCTGGACAGAGAAGGCACAAGCAGGACACACGGCACACGCCAGAACAGTGCTGAAGGCAGCAGCGACCCCGCGCCTTCGCATTTGTGCCTGCGGATTGCACCTCCGTATCGTTGGCTAAGTTGGGCCAGAGCCGGCCGATTACACTTCTCTCCTCATTTCTTTCCTACAACCGCCCTCAGTGCTGACTTTTCTTGGCAGGTCATACAGATGTGGTATAAGCAGAACAGATACATCAAGTGCACAACTAGAAAGCTAGTTCAACTCTAGGTTCCTGTTAGTGAAATGCATTCTCTTCTCAGTGCCCAGGTTTTGGCTTTCCCTGCAGGGTTCTTATATGTTCCTGTTTGGGGATTTTAGCTGTTATCCAGATGAGGGGCGTCTTTTTTTTTTTAATTTCATTTTCCACAAACTTTTTTTTTTTAATTTTTTTAATTTTTTTTTGACAGGGAGAGTGGACAGTGAGAGAGAGAGACAGAGAGAAAGGTCTTCCTTTGCCGTTGGTTCACCCTCCAATGGCCGCCGCGGCCAGCGCCATGCGGTCGGTGCACCACGCTGATCCGATGGCAGGAGCCAGGTGCTTCTCCTGGTCTCCCATGTGGGTGCAGGGCCCAAGCACTTGGGCCATCCTCCACTGCACTCCCGGACCACAGCAGAGAGCTGGAAGAGGGGCAACCGGGACAGAATCCGGCGCCCCGACCGGGACTAGAACCCGGTGTGCCGGCGCCGCAAGGCAGAGGATTAGCCCAGTGAGCCACAGTGCTGGCCTGAGGGGCGTCTTAATCATCTCCAAAACATTTCTGAATCAGGCCGACGATTCCGATGACATTATAGTCAACGCAGTGCATCTTCCTACCAGCCATGAGCCTGCCTCCTTGTTCATTAGAGTGTGGTTTCTTCAAGTGCAGGCCACGGGCGAGAGGCTGGGCAGGTGGTACAGAAAGCATTTAAGAAGTTTGATCGTTCGAGGGGGAAGTCAAAGGGGCAGGATGGGAAGAGGAAATGGGCAGAGGGAGGGAGGAGACGTTAGGAGAGAGGCTTGGCGGTGATGATAGAGCAGAGATGTCCACAGTCTAGAGAGGTAGCCCTGGAGGACTGGGGTGGGGGTGGGGGAGTGCAGAAGTCTCAGCTGCTGCCCTGAGAGCCTGAGCCTGTGGCAGCACCTCGGGCCGCAGTTCACAGGAGGAATGGGCTGGGGGAGCTGAGACTGCAGGCCCAGCTTCAAAGAGCAGGCCTTGACAGTCGGCCAACTCGAGCAACGTCCGTGAAAGCAAAGCAGTGACATTGCACAGACACTCAGCTCCTGCGCGCTGTGCGCCGGGCTCCACATCCAGAGACAGTCGACAGCAGCCTGGACTCTTTGCAGGGAAACCATCTGTCCTGAACATGTTCAGACTTCGTCTTGTCACTGTTCCCTAAATCATGGCGTAGAACAACTCTTTACATAGCATTTACATTGCGTTAGGCATTTGAAATAATCTAGAGATGACTTACAGTGCGCGGGAGCTGTGGCTGGGTTAGATGTAAAACCACTACATTTTATATAAAGGATTTGAGCCCTGCGGATTCTGAAATCCAAGGATGTCCTGGAAGCAGCCTCCTGTGGACGTCAAAGAACAACTACTTGTGTTTGTGTGTGTGATGACATAAATATGTGCATAAAAGTAATATTTGCCATGTTATGTTACAGTCTATGCTAATTGTGCTACCAGTACTGATTCTTCTTTAAAAGGTTTATTTGATTTGTAAGATAGAGTTACAGAGAGAGGTAGAGACAGAAAGAGGTCTTCCATCCATCTGCTGGTTCACTCCCCTAATGACCACAATGGCCGGAGCTGAGCTGATCCAAAGCCAGAAGCCAGGAGCTTCTCTTGGGTTTCCCACATGTGTACAGGGGTCCAAGGACTTGAGCCAGCCATCCTCTGCGGCTTTCCTAGGCTATAAGCAGGGAGCTGGATTGCAAGTGGAACAGCTGAGACTTGAACCAGAGCCCATATGGGATGCGGGCACTGCAGGCCAGGGCTCTAACCTGCTGCACTACAGCACTGGCCCTACTGTAGTACTAATGCTAGTAAACACTGATTCCTAACTTTAATTGACTGTCTCTCTTGATCAACTGGCGTCCTGGGAGATGGGGAATATCTACTGAAATCCTGTGGGTTTGGGTCGGGCAGTGGAGGGAGGGTCTTTGCTCAGAGGGGCGGGAGGGGCCACGTCACGGGAGCATCCGGGGCACGCTGCACTTGCTCTCTGGTTGACTGGCGACTTTTCTGACCCTTCGGCGGGAAGACTTGTGCCTTCCCCGCGCCCCAGCCTGGCCTGTCTGCAACGCTTGAAAGAACTCAGTCGCTGAGCTCCCAGGGACCTGAGCACAGCCCCCTCCACCCCTGCCTCCGCTCTCTGCTGCCATCACTGCCCGGGAGCAGTCGGGGGTGGACCCCCGACGTCCTGGGTGGACTCTCCCAAGAGTTCGGATCTTCAGACCTTTTGGTCCACTTTAAGATCAGATACTCAGCTGCCTCCTGAGCCTTCTCTGAAGCCCAGCCTGGGTTTGGAACAGCAGAGTCTGCAGCGGGAGCACAAGGCACCGGCCTGGCCAGGCACAGCAGGGCAAGCCTAGTGAGGGGGGTGTCTCTGCTCCGGGTGGTGTGGAATGGACTCAATGGCATGTCCCTGGGGACTGCTGGGGACTGGCTGGAGCAGGGTGGCCCCTCCCACACGGCTGTGCACTGGGACGACTGGCTGTTTTCAATTTTACTTTTCATGCAACCGGATGGAGAAAAATACATATTGTCTATGTATGTTTTTCTGTGTGTTTGGAATGAAGGAGCCCTTAGATCTTTGTATCAGTCACTTTTATGTTTCTACAGCAAAACACTGGAAGCAGACCTCGCCATAAAGAGGAGAGCTTCATTCTGGCTCAGGTTCTGCAGGTACAAGGACCAGGCCGCGTGGGACAGGCTCTCGTGAGGGCCCAGGCTGCATCGCATCAGGGCAGGGGTGCTCGCGTCCACGCTGTGTGATCTGTGATCTCCCCTCTCTCCTATACAGCTGCTGGATTCAGTCAGAGGGATTTAGCCCCTTACCTGATCGCTTCCCACAGCCCCACCTCTAAACGCCACGGCCAGATTAAATCTCCACCCTCTTATTACCAGTAATGCAGGACTTTTGTGATTAACTCCTGCAGGAAGTTGGTGGGGGAGACCGTCGCAAACTTAGACCTGCTCCAGGTAGAAAGACAGGGTTTTGTTTTTTAATGTATTTAAGTCCCCTGTGGTAGATTGGCTTCCAGCAAGCGTTAGCTGGTATTTGGAAAGCATCCCAGAGAAGTCACACTAGGAACTAGTGAAAATATTTATTCAAAATGTCACTAAGTTTAATACAATTGATGGATGTGCGAGATTTGGAAGTTGTCAATTTGACACAAAATATCAAAATGACATTTTCCATTTTTCTATTTTGCTTTCATTGCAGCCTTTTGAAGTGGAGGAAATGAGCCTCATTTTGTTCTTTTCCAATGTGCTGTTTCCAAACCACCCTGGAGCGCCCGTGCCGAGGCCGGCACCCGGTGATGTTGACAGCTCCTCGGTTTCTGTCTGCTGTGTTGTGTGCGGAGAACAACTTCTAATGTTCCATTTGGAAACTCTCTGACCCTCTTTTGGGGCTCCCTGGTCATTTCGGGAGTTGGTGAGCTCTGTAGGAATTGCTATAATTGGAATCATGTTCTCAGAAAACCGTGTTTGGCTGAAGGTAGGTATCAACGCTGTGATTGAGGGAAGCTTAGAAATGAAGAAAAGACCAAGCACCTGTCCAGAAAGACGAGAAATCTGAATACCAGCCCGTGACGTGACAACAGAAATGCTAGCCCATGGCTGCCTGCAACCATGCCCTCCTGGGTACCGTGAGTCCTGGTTCACCGTGGTTAGCTTCAAGGGTTAATCTTAGCCACAGGAGGATTTTTCTGTGGCCTGTGCTATGGCTCCATGTCGGTTCCATCTTGGTTGCTCGCCAGCCATCAGATCTATTTTCTCCCAGTCTGCGTGCACCTTTCCTTTCCACTCCCGGGCCTCCTTTGCACTCAGCAGTGGTCAAGTCTTTCGTGTGCCACTTCAAAGGCACGCTTCCTTCCTGTCCTGGAGGCTGGGGGCGACAGGGACACGGGCAGGACGAGGGGGTCACGCTGGCGTGGGTGAGACACGGCGTCTACAGAGTGGGAGCCACGGCCTCAGCTGTGCTCACCTGACATGGGCAGGTGCTCCCGACCATGTCGTGGGTCAGTGGGACTCGCCCGGGAGGCAGACAGCACGAGGTCCACACGTCCCTGGCTGACCGGGCCCCGGCTGGGCACCAGCTGTTCATTCTTGACCCCACTTCTGCCGGTTTTACTTCAGGACCATCACTGTGGTCCTGGAGGAAGACGGGACACAAAGACCACACAGGCAGGGGTGGGTGGGGACGGGCAAGACCGCACAGGCAGGGGTGGGTGGGGACGGGCAGCCCGCAGTCGCAGTCCGGGCTTCGCAGGGCCGTGAAACCGGGACCTGAGAGATCAGGCTTTGTTATCTGCCGTGACTGACAACTCTCCCGCCTCCTCCTTTTCTTCTTTTTTTAATAAAAGAGTTGATTTCTAAACTCTTTTTGAAAGAAGATATTACGAGTGAGATAAGAATTACCAACACAGCGCGGAGCCTGGCTGCCGGTGCAGGGAGCTGGGCTCTTGCTTGTTCTGTCCTTTGCCATCCTGGAGTGCCAGTTCCGCTTCCCACCCAGCTCCCCACTAAGTGCCTGGGGAAGCACTGGAGGATGGCCTGGGTGCTTGGGTCCCTGCCACCCAGGTGGGAGACCCGGATGGAGCTCCCTGCCCCGCTGTAGCTGGTATCTGGGGAATGAACCAGTGGATGGAAGATCCCTCACTCTCACCCCGTCTCCCCACCCTCCCCCTCTTTCTGTCACTCTGCTTTTCAAATACATAAAACAAACCTTCAAAAAAGGAATCAAACAGCCCTTGTACTATGTCTATTGGAAATAAATCCTCTCGTTCCATTTCTCCTCATCCCGAGTTCTGTATTCCATGGGCAATCACTTAGTTTTTTTTTTTTTCTTTTCAAATTGTGTTTTTGCATCATAGACATGAGCTGCATATATTTATTTTAGTTTCTGGGCTTGTCAACTTTCAGTGTTGCTTGTAAGATGATTTCCGCAGAGGTAGAGGATCCAGCTAAATTCTCCCCAAACTTCCTTCCCTTCCAGCGAATTTACTATTTTATGTTCCCCAAATGGTAGCTTCTGAAAAAAAAAAATCAAACAAAATGATTAACTCAAGTTTTAGCCATTGAAAGTACTTCCTGAGTACCTACCCACCCTTCTCTCCAATCTGGTATCCCCTCAACCTCTCTTTTTGCTTCTCAGTTTTGCCAGTTGTCCCTTTCTTTTCTTTCTTTCTTTCTTTCTTTCTTTCTTTCTTTCTTTCTTTCTTTCTTTCTTTCTTTCTTTCTTTCTTTTTTTTTTGACAGGCAGAGTGGATAGTGAGAGAGAGAGACAGAGAGAAAGGTCTTCCTTTGCCGTTGGTTACCCTCCAATGGCCGCCACGGCTGGCGCGATGCAGCCGGCGCACCGTGCTGATCCGATGGCAGGAGCCAGGTGCTTCTCCTGGTCTCCCATGGGGTGCAGGGCCCAAGCACTTGGGCCATTCTCCACTGCACTCCCTGGCCACAGCAGAGAGCTGGCTTGGAAGAGGGGCAACCGGGACAGAATCCGGCACCCCGACTGGGACTAGAACCCGGTGTGCCGGTGCCGCTAGGTGGAGGATTAGCCTAGTGAGCCGCGGCGCCGGCCCCTTTATTTTCTACTATCAAGGCCACAGCTTTTGTATTCTAGCGTGGACTCAGTGTGTCATCAGTGAATGCTGTCTAGAAGTGTATTCCCAGGTTGCCAAACCAGTGGGTGCCAGTCACATGGCTGCGATTCTGGAAGTAATGCTCACCGCAGAGACACCTCCTCGGCTGTCACCACGCTTCCTTTTCCGGAAGTCCACTTGGGCCTTGGTAGCTCTGTTCCCAGCACTACATTAAAATTAGTCCTCCACTTTCACCCGCACACATTCCCGCCCTGTACCTGAGATCTCAGCTACAATACCTCCGTCCCCTCCCCATCCTGGGGCTTTCTCTCAATGTCCCCTGTCCTGTAGTTGGATCTAGAGACCCACACGCACCTGCCACCTGTACCTTTCGCTTCATGTTCCTTGGAGTTAATCTGCTGACCTCTGCTCTCAGGCCTCCCCAGCGGCTGGTGTCTTTCTTTGCTACATAATTAAGCAACTCCCTAATAGTTTTCCTGGGAGCTAAGCTTCCGTGTTCTTGCAGGTTGCTCCGCCTCCTGCGGAGGGATGGTAGCGTGACTGGGGATGGGACTGAAGGCTGAGGGCTGAACATCAGTTCTTCGCACGGTGGTGCTGCTGCTTTCTCACAAGCCATGCAGCCATGGTGAAGTCTGGCGCCACGCTGCTCCCCTTCCTTTGTGAGAAGCCACAGTGTTTCCCACGGACAGAGTTGCCATCTTTGCTTTTTTATTAGTGTTCTGATTTCATGATGATGGTTTTTGTATTTTGTCAAAATGATCGTAGTTGACACCCTTTCGGTCCTAAGTTTGGGAGGATTCTCTCCCACGATCTCTTTCTTCTAGGTTTCCTGTGGTCTTTTCTCTGAAACTCATGTTAGTTGGAGGTGAGATTAATTTGATGTCATTCCAGTTTTTTGCCTGCTTTTCTGCCTCTGTCATGTTTTTCATTTTCTTGGATTAAATCCTCAACTTTGTATTCCAACCAATTTATTGCTTTTTCAGAATACTTGGTATATTCGAGTTTCATTTTATAGAGATTTTCCTTGTTTCCTTGTTCATATTCATCCTTTCTCCTCCTTGTTTTAGGGAATGCAAGACCTTGAGAACACTGATGAACGTTCACACCTTAGTTTCTCTTATTTGGCGGGAAATATCCAGGCCTTTTCTGGACTAGAGGTTTCTGTTGATCTCGGTCTTCATTCTTTGTATTGCAGGTTTGTCTCTGGTGCTTGTGCCGTGGTATTGAGTGATATCAGGGTCTGCGCGGCTGTCACTCACGTGGAAGGGCAGGACGCAGGGAAACTGCCTGGGAGCTCACTGCGGGTTTTCTGGAAGTTTCCTATGAATTGGGTGGGAGGTCAGCTATTGGCAGGAAGAATCTGTGATCGCTAATATCTGCATGACTACCAGGGTCTCCCCAGAGAGCTGTTTGCAGACACACACCCACGCGCCCAGTGTCCGCAGATAAGTGCTGGAGGCTAGGTCTGCTCTCAGAGGTGGGTGCTTGTCTGAAAACCAACCCTTTTGTTTTCAGGCCCAAGGGCCACGCGTGCCTTTTGTCACCCCTGCCATCTCTGAGCCTCTTGGGGCCCCCCGGGTGCCGTGGTCGGCAGCGCGCTCTCTCTCCGTGGGACTTCTGATTCCCCCTCTCTGCCCGCCTTCCCAGCTACCTCTTCGTGATCCAGCGTTTCTCTTCCAGAAGCATCGAGCTGTCCTGGCAGTTTGCTGCGTGTTTCCTGTGTGGGCTCTCACACTGCGCATTCATCACGTGTTGAACGCCTGCCCCGTCTTGGATGTGAAACTCCCGATCTTCTGAAAAATAATCTCTTCATTACGCAGTGTTTGCAGGGTTCTCAGCTTGCAGTTACGAGCGGAAAGAGCCCAGAGCATACCCTCGTGCCACTGCGGGCTCACTCTGGACCTCTCTGTCTGGCCAGCACGATTGCAGGCCTGCTGTGCTCAACCCCCCGAATGGGCAGCGCCGGCGTCAGCTCTGAGCACCGGCTTACACTCGGCAGAGCTGAGCTCCGCGCAGGCGTGCGGAGTGGTCTTACGAGGCCAGAGGCTGATCCTGCCTCTTTGAGGCTCAGAGGCATCTTGACCTGAGGATTAGGGTCCTCCTGGGACATTATGGAGCTCCGAAGGTAGTGGCACCTTGTAATTCCGATTATAAGGAGGAAAACGGCTTCGGGAGGATTTGTGACTGCGGCTGCCGGGCTCAGCCTGCTGCCCGCCTGACACCTTAGCTTCAAGGAGGGAAGAAAGCTGCGTACTTAGCGTTTTTGCGTGGCTGTAAGCTGGGCTCTGGCCTTTCTCTGGAGTGCTGGGGCTCACTGGCCCTGCCTGATGCCTCCTGTGCCAACTGTTTCTGGGCTCCTCACCTCCCTTAGGTCTTCGTGTCCAGTGTCTGTCACCCGTGCAGCTACAGACGGTGAATGGACCCAGTTGAACCAAAACAAGGAAGAGAGGCGTGGGTCCCCCCGCACCCCTGCATGCTCAGCTTTTCAGCAGGGACGTCACTTTTGTCCCCTGTGGTTTCTGCCCTCCGCAGGGCAGGCAGGGGGCACCCACACCAGGCAGAGGAGATGAGGGTCCCTGCTGTGGGGACACCTGGTGCTCACACTTCCCGGCGGTTCCCAGGGGCCCCTCCACTCTGCTTACCAGCTCCACTGGGACCTGCCACGGAGGCTGAGTCCACAGGCAAAAATGCCACATGCGGAATGGATTCGCCACTGGGAGTCACTGGACGGCTCCAGGTGCCCCCCTGGGTCTCCTGCCAGGTCTGCCATGTCAGGTGGCCGATACCGGGTGCGTCTTCGGGATGCTGGCAGAATCCGCTCTCTACCACGCTGGCAGCCCTTGGGCATTCCAGGACGTGGCTTTGATTTTCTAGAATCTTATCAGGATAATAATCATTTCTGTCCAACACTGGGAATCTCAGAGAGTCTGCAGTCCTAAACAAGTGAGTTTGATGAGGAGGACTGCAATACCCACTTGGTGGGCAAACGCTCAGTACCAGCTAAGGTTCTTTTCAAGTTGCATATGTCTTTGTAACTGTTAATAAAGTAACAAAGCAAATGTGGACCTAATTTCATACCTTAAATTGTTTGGTGATTGTGCAGTTCCTGGTTCAGGAAGAGAAACACAGAGACTGCCTGTGAGTAAAATTAGTTACAATGTCTTTGCTGAAGATGATCAAAGCTGGTCCCAGGAATGATTCAGCCAGAGTCACATGAACTGAGCCCCACCTGCTGAGCCCACGGAGCAGGTGCTGGGATGTTGACTTTCAGCAGTGAGCAGCATGGCCGTCTCCCAACTATCACAGAACAGGGCTGGCCTGTGGTGCAGCAGGTAATCCTGCTCCCTGCAACACCAGCATCCCATGTGGGCACTGGTTCCAGTCCCGGCTGCTCCACTTCTGATCCAGCTCCCTACTAATGGCCTGGGAAGGCAGCACAGGATGGCCCAAGTGCTTTGCCCCCTGCACCCACATGGGAGATTCGGATGAAGCTCCTGGCTCCTGGCTCCGGCCTGGCCGAGCTCTGGCCCTTGTGGCCATCTGGGGATGGAAGATTCTCTATCTTCCTCTCTCCCTTTCTTTTCTCTCTCTCTGTAACTCTGCCTTTCAAATAAATAAATCTTCAAAAAAATCACAGAATGAATATGACCACAAGTTCCTAATATTTAAAAAGTAAAAGTAAACTTGTTCAAATAAATGTAAGTGAAGATATGAGAGAAAAGTTTGAAATCAGATCAAAACATAATTCCTAAGGGCTACTGGATTTGATGAATGTGATTTAGTGTTAAGTTTGTATTAATATAACAATCAACAGAGTCAGCCCTGGGCGCAGAGCCGCTCTGAGATGGAACCAGCAACCCTGGGCAACGCGGGTCCAGAGATGACGGCATCCGGGAGGGAGCAGGTGCCGCTGGAGTGCGCTCACGGGGGAGTGGGGACAGTCGCTCCTTGGGGACAAGGGGGAGGCTGCAATGGCGTCTACAACTGCTGTGCTGGAGGCGAGCAGTGGACAGCTCCGCTGGGGATGTGGCCATCACCCTGACCTGGCCATCCAGAGGCCAGATTCAGACGAAGATGCAGCAAAGCCACGAAGAGGGAAGGAGCAGAGGCCAAGTGATGTGGGCGAGGAGCCCTGACGGCGTGGCCTCACGGCAGGTCTCCTGTCACCTCCACACGCCAGGTCTCCATGCTTACCTCCAGACTCCAGGTGTCCTGTCACCTCCACACATGGGTCTCCTGTCACCTCCACACTCCAGGTCTCCTGTTACCTCCACAAGTGGGTCTCCTGTGACCTCCACACGTGGGTCTCCTGTCACCTCCACACGTGGGTCTCCTGTCACCTCCACACGCCAAGTCTCCACGCCTACCTCCAGACTCCAGGTCTCCTGTCACCTCCTCACACCAGGTCTCCTGTCACCTCTACACCAGGTCTCCTGTCACCTCCTCTACACCAGGTCTCCTGTCACCTCCTCTACACCAGGTCTCCTGTCACCTCTACACCAGGTCTCCTGTCACCTCCACACACCAGGTCTCAGTCACCTCCACACTCCAGGTCTCCTGTCACCTCCTCACACCAGGTCTCCTGTCACCTCCACATGCCATGTCTCCTGTCACCTCCACACATGGGTCTCCTGTCACCTCCACACACCAGGTCTCAGTCACCTCCACACTCCAGGTCTCCTGTCACCTCCTCACACCAGGTCTCCTGTCACCTCCATACATGGGTTTCCTGTCACCTCCACACATGGGTCTCCTGTCACCTCCTCACCAGGTCTCAGTCACCTCCACATGCCATGTCTCCTGTCACCTCCACACATGGGTCTCCTGTCACCTCCACACACCAGGTCTCAGTCACCTCCACACTCCAGGTCTCCTGTCACCTCCTCACACCAGGTCTCCTGTCACCTCCATACATGGGTTTCCCGTCACCTCCACACGCCAGGTCTCAGTCACCTTCCCACTCCAGGTCTCCTGTCACCTCCACACTCCAGGTCTCCTGTCACCTCCACACGCCAGGTCTCCCGTCACCTCCACACACCAGGTCTCCTGTCACCTCCACACGCCAGGTCTCAGTCACCTCCACACTCCAGGTCTCCTGTCACCTCCAGACTCCAGGTCTCCTGTCACCTCCACACTCCAGGTCTCCGTGCTCACCTCCTGACGCCAGTCAGCTTCTGCCCTGAGTGCTGCGAGCAGAAACTCCTGGGCTGAAAGGAACTGTACCTGCCCCAGGCGAGGTCCACTCTGAGCAGGCGCCACTCTACCGTGTTCTGACCAGGACGTGGGGTTGGGTGCTGCCCTGCAGTCCTAAGAGCACCCTTGGCCAAGAACGCCCATCGGGCCTTTGCCCAGCTCTGTCACCGCAGTGGCACTGTCAGTGTCCCCAGGAGGGTGGGCCAGGCGACACGCCAGAGCAAGTCAGCTGGACGGGACTCACCCAGGGACAAGAAGAGCCCAAGGAAGATGAAGAAATGTCCCCCCACCCACGCTGTGTCCGCAGTGGTGGGGCGCCCACCTATGCCTTGAGGGGCACGGCCTCTGTGCAGGGGGAGAACCAGCTCTCACCTGATGGCCGGCACACGCCTTCCCCGCCTGGTTGTTCTGGCTGAGCTAAAATTCCGCCAGCTGCCCCCTGACCCACGTCCCCTGGCCTGACAGCGCTCCTGAAGCCGGGAGGCCTGTCCACGCTGGCGTCCAGAGAGGTTTCCCTCTGCTTGGCCCTCCTTCCCCTGTGATCCGTTGTCTCCATCTCCGTGTGTTGCGACCTCGCCTTGGCCCTGTGCAGTGGACGGCCCTGCTCTGCCCTAGGATTGGCTGGAATCTAGCTTGAAAAATGCCGCAGAAGGAACGGCGTTCTTCCATACAAGTGCCCTAGGAGGCACATTACACTCGGGAGAACGGAGTCGCCGCATCTCAGAGCGATGACCCACATTGCCTCACTAACTGACTTCCTGCCTCAAAGACTCGGGCGGCCAAGGTGACTGCCGGGTCACTGCTCCCGTTGGCTCTGAGCACTCAGGGCTGATCAGGTGGAGAACCTGCTCCGAGGTGGCCCTCAGCATTGGCCACTAAAGGATAGCGCAGGCAGTGGGGGTCGCAGTGGGAACAGCTTCAGTAGAGAGCAGAACCGAGCTGAGAGCACTCCCAGGCCTGTCCAGGGAGGAGCCAAAGGACCCAGTGGCGGCTCAGAGCGGGCGCCGCTGCACCAACGGTGGCCTTTCCAGCTTGCCTGATGGTCCCCAAAACACATCCTGTTTGCAAGAGGCTGGGGTGCCCTAAAACTGGAGTCTTACTATGTGTGTTGGAATAAAGGTGTTAGATGAATGGGAACTCATAAGCTACTACCCAGACTTTCCCATGTGCAGCTTCTGCTTGTTGTGGCTTAATGTAGCTAATCATAGCAAATGCCTTTTTTAAAAAAGATTTTATTTATCTACTTGAAAGGCAAAGTTACAGGGGAGAAGAAGGTGAGAGAGAGAGAGAGAAAGAGAGGTTTCTTCCATCTGCAGGTTCACTCCCCAAACGGCAGCAATAGCCAGGGCTGGGCCAGGTTGAAGCCAGCAGCCTGGAGTGCCATCCGGATCTCCCACGTGGGTGGCAGGAGCCTAAGCACTTGGGCCATCGTCCACTGTTTCCCAGGCGCACTAGCAGGGAGCTGGACTGGAAGTGGAGCAGCCGGGGACTCTGGTGAACATATGTGGTGCTGGCATCGAAGGTGGTGGCTTAACCCCCTGGGCCGCACCCCAGCCCCTAGAGTAGAAGAAACTCCCGTGGAGTGAGCACTGACTGCGTTCTGGCTCACGTGCCTGGTGCTGTGCTAAGCACGTGGGCGACAGGCTGACAGGAAGACAGCCTGGAGCCCTCCAGAGTGGGGGTCACGCCTGGGAGGAGGCCGGGTGGGCAGAGGTAAGATCGGAGCTGCACACCAGGCTCCTGCGGGAGAGCAGCTGTCTGTTCCCTGGAGACACTTAGGGCCGGAACGGGGCTTGGAACACACGGTTTCGACGGGCCAAGCCTTCTCAACGCTTTCTCACATGACGGCTAAGCCCTGCGTTACGCACTTGAGTCAGAACACCTGGTCCTGCCCCCACTCTGCCCTCCCCCGGCCCCGGCCCCCTCACTTTCCAGTCTGTGCTTGGAGGATTGGAGCTGCTGTTGAAACCAAGTCCCCAAACAGTGCCCTGAACATGGATGCTGGATTCCATCAGTCCCTGTCTGCCCCCTCCGCACCTTAGCCTCACTCGAGGGCCGGAGGTGGTGGGGCGGCCCCGCCCTACCAGTCTCCTCACCAGACTCAGCAGGTTACTTGCTTCTCCAACAGATTACACCTCGGTGGCCACTATGGTCTCGTGGGGTTACGGAAAGCCCAGGTCTGGGCAGGGGAATTCCAGGCATGGCACGTGCCTGGAGCCCCCTGGCCGATGGACACAGCACCTTGAAGCTGTTCAGCACAAGCTGTCTGCAGGTCACCTGGTCTGGCCGTCTCTCCCTCTCTTGCTCTGTAACTCCTCCCTCCAAATCAATCAATCTTCTTAAAGCCCCCCCCCCCCACTTTTCCTATGGCCACGTGAGAACCAAGCTCCCGACACAGGAGCTCTGGGGGCTGCTCCCAACCCACAGCCAGACCCTGGCAGGCTGCACGGGCGTCACCAGGTGTGCCGCATCTAACACCTGGAACCACAGCAAACACTCGTTTCCTGTCCCTGCCTTCCTTGGGCAGTGTAGAGGCCTGGAGATGTTCACACATCTGCCGCTGAGGCTCCCAGGGAGACGTCACTTTCTTCCCATTAGCACCTGAGCCAGGGCCGAATCCAGGAGCCTGGAGTCTCTTCCAGGCCTCCCACATGGGTGCAGGGGCCCAAGCCCTTGGATCATCCTCCGCTGCTTTCCCAGGTGCATTAGCAGGGAGCTGGATGGAAGTGGAGCAGCCAGGACTTGAACCAGCGCCCATATGGGATGCCGACGTTGCAGGTGGTGGCTTAACTCACTATGCTGCAAAGTCAGCCTCAGAAAAGTCCAACTTTTCAATTATAGATTCATAAGGACATTCTTGCCTCCAGGGTGCACTTGTGAGTGGTCTGATAGAAGAGTGCTGTGTTCGTGGAAGCACGGGGAATGCCTGTGCTCCTTCCCGAGGGATTCTGACGCGTCTGCTCAAGTTCATGAGTGCGGTCACCTCTGCAGACCCGTTGGACAGCACACGAGGACGCAGGTCAGCGTGGGTGCTGACTCGGGGCCGCCCTGCACGGGAGCTGCGTGCGCTAACGAGCTCCGTGGTTGCTTTTCCTTTCCCTCTGTCCCTTCTCCATCCTGACGTCCATCCTCCAGCCTGCACTGACCCTGGCCTGCACTTGACCCTGTGACCTTGCTGGTGCCCAGAGGAGATGCACTCAGAGATGATGGCAGGCCGGAGCAGGCGGAGTCCCAGGCATGGGGCAGAAGCCCGGCGCCACCAGCACGGGGACAGTGTGCCAAGTCCATCAGCACCCTGGGGTGTCTGTGGGGTTGGTTTGCAGCCAGCTCTCCCCCACCCACTGGCCTCTGATGTGGGGGAGGGGCTTTTCCCACAGGGCCCCGCCCTTCTCGACACACTCACACCCTTGCCTGCTCCCTTCTGTGGCTCGTCTCTGGTTCTTTGGGATGAGTGTTCCCAGGGAGACCCCGGGCTACTGTCAGACCTGCGGACTCAGCCCCTGCTGGTGGTTCTCGTGCCGCCTCCCACAGATGACCACTCGCTGCCGAGGCTGAGGTCAGGAAGCTCCTGCCTTGCCCTGACCCAGGGCAGCGTGGAGGGCATACTGCTGAGACGCACATCAGAGGTGGGGCCCTCACCAGGGAGCTGCCCTGAGAGCTGGATCTGAATGAGGAGACCCGTGTGATCCGTGGCCGAGGCCTGGCCGCTCCCCGGCTCCTCGGTGCCAGGTGCTGGCCACCGGGGTTGAAAGGCCCTGCCTGGACCGTCTTCCTGGGCACGCACCCCACGCCCTCTCCGGGAGCCAGGGTGGCTCTCCCTGGCTGCCTTGTTGGAGCTGCTGTGGATGGAGGAGCCAGGGCCGGGGTGGGAGTGGGCTGCGCAGGCTCTCATCCTTGAACCTGGACGTAGCTGAGCAGCTAGGAGGACCTGGTCGTTTGCTCCATCTCGCTGAGCCGGTTTTCTGCTCAGCCTGGGCTCTCAGGGTCTCGGGCAGTATCTGGCCGACTTCAGATCTGCCCTCACCTAGGGCAGCACTGTCAGGCACACCCAGGTTCTCGGGGAACAGCAATGCTGTGATGAAGGAGGCAGGCACCTGGGCTGGCATCGGGGAGCAGCCGGCAGCTGGAGGAGTGCCTGGGAGGAAGGGACAGCTGCTCCCCACACTGCCTGCCTGGATCCCTGGACTTCCAGCTTGTGTCCGGGGAGGGGGCTGCGGCAGTAGGGCTGCCCTTTCTGGAAGGTGCTGGAACCCACTGAGGACCCCGTGGGGCTGGAGGGATGCTCCCTTGGCCAGCATGGCGGATGCAGGAGGCCAGGGAGAGGACTGGGGCCTGCCGAAGCTCAGCATCATGCAGCCCTCTCTGCTCTGAGTCCCGTGGCTCTGGCACCTTCTCCCCAAAGTCTCCTTTCACAGCTGGGAACCAGCAACATCCGGTTCAGTGGGGGTGAGTGGGAAGGCGAGGCCGGAGCTGAGGCCGCTGGCCATCTGCTGTCCCCGGGGCCTGTGGCATGGATGACTCAGCTGTGTCTGTCCTCCGAAGGTGGAAACCAGCAGGTGCACAGGCAGCCCAGCGTTCTCCTCTCCCGGTGGCTTGGCGGTGTCAGCTCCAAGCAGCTCCCTCACCGGGCCTCAGAAGTACGAGGGTCTCCAAAAAGTCCACGGAAAACACATATCATGAAGAAAGCAGGAATCGGTTTTGAGGATGCTTTTTCAGCCAAAACAGACCCGTCTTGTAATTCCATTTCACGCCCCTTCTTTCCTCCTTCTTGCTGGCACAACTTCGGAAGTGGAAGCAGCTGCTCCACGCTGGTCCACAACGCTCCCAGGCCTCTCAATAGCCAGCCTGGGATTGTGGAGCTGGGGCACGCGTCCCCTGCGCAAGACCCAGGATCTCTGGGTGTGGCTCTTGGACCCTCTTGCTGGCCTCGTCCTGCTCTTGGTGGGCCAAGGCTGTTCTCTGCAGCCCAGGGGGATAGCAGCACCGTAGAGTGAGCTTGGGCAGGGTTGGGGAGGGGGAGTCAAGGCCTGGCTGGGTGCCTGCCTTCCTGCTTCCTCTCCCTCACCCTCCTCCTCCTGTCCTTCTTCCCCCAGGAGCGCCCTTGTCAGCCAGCTCAGGAAGTACCCTGCTGGACGCCAGCACTGGAGAACAGAGGCAGACTCAAGGCACCTGTTGAGATGCCAAGACACTGGCCAAAGCAAAAGCCAATCTTTCCGGAATCTGGAATCTTCTCCTGGGTGGATTTGGGCAGGTTTGATAGGAATGGCTCCCTCTTTGCACTCCCTCCCCCTGAGCAGTGAGAAAGCAAGAAGCCGGTTGGCCCAGGCAGCCGTGGGTCACCCTCATGCTCTCTGCCCACCCACAGAGGCTCCCTGGGCACGGGCATAACAGGAGCGCAACTGAACTTGGGTTGGCAATCAAATGCTCCGAGCCTTCAATCCTCGTCAAGAGAGCCTTTCACAGATGTGATCGAGGGGTCTGTGGCCGGGCCCCTGGTCTGGGAAGGGCCCTGGGTTCCCCCACTTTGATCCCGGCCTCCCTCAGTTTACTCTGTGGCCTCAGAGTTTACTCTGTGGGTGTTTTTCTCCTGCCAAGGTCCGGAACCAGAGGAGACGTCGTGTGGTTCCAGGAGCCCTTCCGAGCCGGCCTGGCCGCCTCCCTCCCACAGGACAGTCACTGGCAAGGCCGGCCCACCCTGTCCCCTGCTCTCCAAGCCCACCCGAGCCTGCTGCATGGCCTGTCCTGCCCCACTCTGCCCCAGGGTCCCTCCTCCCGGAGCTCGTCCTAACCCTCCTGCCTCCTGGTCGGGGACCCCGTGTGATGGCCCCGTAAACACCACAGGGATTTCTTCCCTTGCTCTCTGGGCCGGGCCTGTGCCTCACTCCTCACTGAGCCCAGAGCCCAGAGCTGAGGCAAACCCAGGGGAACACACAGGGGCACTGGGGGCTCCGGACAGCCCTGCGGCCAAGAGCTGGCTGGGACACGAATCTTCCAGAGCTGCCTGTCCTGAGCCTGTATTTGTTCCCTTGGCCAAAGCATGCAAAAAACCCCCTAAACTCACAACGGAGCAACTTCCATTTCAGACCAGTTTCTCCTCCTCTAACATGGTCTATTTATTTTTATTGGTTTGTTTCTCATTAAATCCTTCAATTACTCTGCAGTGTAAAATGGTGAAATTATTGGCATGTGCCACTTCCATCATGTCTCTGAGTTTGCTTATTACACTTGCAGAAAATGCCTGAATGGTATTTGGTTCTGTTGTGGATTGAGACAGAGTTAATAAATATTATTTGGTGTTTTTTTCCCTGAGAAGCACTGCTTTTCTTGATTGTTTTTTACAGTTGGATTGGGAATATTGATTTATTCGCCACTGTTACAATAATTGTATACAAGGAACAAAAAAATGCGGAGGTAACATTCCATCAGCTCCAGCAGATTAATTAGTTGTAGTAGATTAGGCAGAGTGTTTCGGGGAAGATTTGCATTCAAGGAAGAAAAAGTTTCTTCTTCTTTTTTTTTTAATCTTAAAAAAGCCAAGAGAATTTAATAGAGATGTTCCCCTAAGCCGCTTCACTCATTAGCCAATCGGCGCTTCCAGATGGGCCTAGAAGATAAGCACCCTCGGACACGCCGGGTGAAGCCTCGGAAAGCCAGCGATTCCCTCGCAGAGCACAAATTTCAGAAAACTCGGTGCATTCGGTCAGGCGGAGGCGCGAAGGGACGTTCCTCCTGCGGGTGTCGCGGGGGCTGCTTCACTCCGGAGCCGGCGCCTCCTTGTCTGCTCCTGTCTGTGTCTTCTTAAGCAGACCCCACAGACGGTGGTTTTGTTTGCATCGATTCTGCTAGGGCGTAAGCGGCTGTGAGAGCGGAAGTGTGGCCTGCTCTCTTGGCCACACCCCACGACATAAGCCACGCACGGGTCTCCACTCGGACACAGCCGGGCGCCAAGGAGCCCACACGGGGCTCAGGCGTCCACACTCGCCGACCTGCACTGCACCAACTGAGCACAGCCGGAGCTTGCCGAGGCTGGACCTGGGCATTCAGGGACTCCGGCGTCTGAACAGAAGCCCCTCCTCCCTGCGGTCCCGGGACCCACGCAGCTGCACCACCTGGCGCCCTGTTGAGTGGGACGTTTTCTGTTATTAAAGGCCGGAGGCCTTGCAGGATGCAGGCAACGCCAGAGCCTCGATCTGAACGTGGACACCAAGGAAGAATGCAAAGGCGACCGTCGTGGAGTGAGTGACGTGGACGGTGTTCACCTGGGTCACCTCGACTCCACCCAGAGGGCCAGGACCTCCCTGTGGCCGGGCAGCCCGGCTGTTGCAGCCACTAAGGGAGTGAACCAGTGGATGGAGGATTCTCTCTCTCTCTCTGACTTTGACTTTCAAATAAATACATCAATCTTAAAAAAAGAAAGAGAACATTTCACACCCTTTGCCTGCACCTGCCATGTTCTCTCTTGGCTCTGAGTGTGTGTTTTCCAAGTCCTTGAATTTAAGTTTTTTTTTAGAAAAACAAATTACAAATATGAAAGCTTTTCAAATAGTTCACAGAGATTGTTTATTATGACGAATTTATGCATGGATTTCAGAAATGTTCTGAATGAACTGGTCTGAGCTCCGTTTCTCGTGAACTTTCTGACGCACCCTCGTGTCCCCAAGCGCACGTCCCCTGAAGGCCAGGGCCCTCGCTCCCCAGCAGCCTCGCTCCAGGCGCTGTCCCGCCCCAGCCACCGATGGGCGTGCGACAGTGCCCGATGTCCCGTTTACGCTCAGGTTCCCCAGTGCCCCCGTGACGTGGCTCGCAGACCCTTCTCCAGGTCTGAGGAAGGCTGACGCGGCGTGCTTGCTGCCTTATAATCCTTAAAGAAATAAGGCTTTTACAGCACCTGACTACAGCTGGGCGACGCTGAACAGGACTTGCAGCCTGGCTGGCAGCTGACGCCGGAGCACGGGAGGCCTCTGTGCTTGGCTTCGCCCATTGCCGTCGGTGGGTTGAGTCTCTGGACGGCTTGTCGGTGCGTGTCTGCACCCAGGGTGGCTTGGCTGGGTGCCACGGGAAGTGGGAACATGGTGCTCGCACGGTGGGCACTTCCCACGGTGTGGCCCCCTCCCCTCCCCGAGAGCGGAAGCAGGAAAGAAGCCACCAGGCTCGTCCCCCTTGCCTGCCCGCCTCCTTGTAAAAGGGTGCTTGGCAGAATGAATGACCGCCTAGGGGGAGCCCAGCGGGAGCCACCTCACAGCACTTCCTGTCACGTTGCTCCAGGCGGCTCGGCGGGGCTGACTTTGCCTTGTGGACTCCCAGATGCCTGGGCCTGGGCCTCTGACTTTGGGTCAGTGAGGACCCCTGTAGGTGGGGGGCGTCTGGCCCAGGCCTCTGGCTGACTCGAGGGGGAGGGTCGTGGGAACAGTGCAGCTGGGAGAGTTAGCCAAGACAATCTGACCTTGAACTCAGCACTATTAAACGCTGTGGGTTTATTCTTGTCCTGTGCCCGGAAGTCTTCATGATGGCCCTGGAGGCTAGAAACGAAATCAGGCGCCTTCCGCTTGGGGCAGCACCTACCCCACAGGGGAACTCCTCTGGGGCCCGCACTTCCGGGTGCCAGCACGTGCATGCGTGCGTAACTGGAGAATCTCTCCGATACATATACTCAGAAAAGTGGGTCCTGCCCAGAAGGGAGTCAGTGGACTCTTCGCTGGACAGTCGGGACCAGGAAGCTGCCTTTGAGGACCGATGGAGTGGAGCAGGTTTGGTCGGACAGGCCGCAGCTGTGGGCTGGGACCAAGGGCACCCTGGGCCGTGGGGTGAGGGCGAGGGTCTCCTGCTGTTGTCCGCTGTGAGCCCTCTCTGCATATGGACGTCTTGAGGGGCTTCCTCCTCCTGGACTTCTTCAGAGCTCCACTGGGGCAGGTGGAGGGTGGAGCTGACGCTTGGTCTGTCTGTGGGGAGGGGGCGGCAGCACGGGAAGCGCCCAGGGAAGGACTCCCTCGGCGGCGAGGGGAGCCAGTCTGGGGGCTGTACAGCCCCTCCCCGCTGCACACTGCCTGCTTCGCTGAGAAAGTCGAGAAGGGTTTTTTGGATGCAGGGCTTCCTTCTGGACAATGGAATGGGAGATGCCCAAACGCCTTTGCAGCCCTTTGGACAAAATGAACAGATGCTGATTAAAGCGTTCTTCACTGCGCAAGGAGCCGTGAGCGGGCCCCTCCGCCTCCGCAGAGCCGAATAAAATAATTCCAGACCCACTACGCAGAGGAGAAGGCTTGTCCCCCGTTAGGGCCAGGCCTCTGGGCAGCCCACTGCCTCTCCTCTCCCTCCTCCCCCGTGCAGGAAGTCCTCCTGGGACGGTGGCCTTCGATGGCCGCCACACGCAGCGTCCCGCCCGGCCACTGACCACTCACTCCGTCAGTCGGTCATCGATGCCAATTGGGTTTCTCTGGGTTCTGTATCCTGACGGAGACCCTGGGGGTGGGGACTGTTCATGGATTAACATGTTGGGTGCCCAGGGCTCTGCTAGGTGCTGGAATGAGGAGATACACCCTGGGACGTCTGTTTGCTGGGTGCCTGAGCCAGGGGCCGCGCCCCGGGAGTCTGACCTCCACTGGCTGAATTCCTATGGTTGAGGGGACTGGATGTGGTGAGCCTGGCACTCACCATCTGGGCAAACACCTTCCCATGGTTCAGAGGCCCGCAGGCGAGAGGAATCGTCAGGGCCCTCCATGATAGGCTTGGAAGGTGAGGTAGGCAGACGGCATCCGCCCAGGCCACCAAGGCTCCTGTCTTGGACATGCCGAGCCCAACCCAAGTGCCCACCATGACATTAGAATAGCTGAACATGGTGGCTCTGAGAAGCCGCTGTCCCCTTGGCCTGTAGCCGCTGTCCTCATATTTTGTGGCGGGAATACAACAGTATCCCCTGAGGGCACCCGTGAGAGCTGGGGTCCTCTTTGTACCTGGAAGGATGGGCGAGATGGAGGCTCGGCCGAGGGAAGCTGGCCCCTCTTAGGACTGCTCAGCTGCTCAGAGGCGGCCCAGGACTCGGTGGGGGCTGCCCGTGGGGAGCCCTGTGGGACTCAGGGACCGTCCAGCGGGGTCAGTGAGGCTCTCGGGAGCTGCTCCAAGGACCCTGCCCCAGATTCCAATCAAAGTTTCTGCCAGGTTCCGAAGTGTGGGGCGATTCCCTTCTCTCGCTGCCACATTCGTGGGCATTGCTGCAGGCCCACCCCCACACAGGTGGTTGCTGACCTAATGAGGGACCTCGTGGCTCCTTCCTTTTTATCTAAGGTTTATTTAGTTATTTATTTAGTCAGTCATTCAGTCAGTCAGTCAGTTACAGGGCAAAGCAACAGAGAGGGAGAGGTGGGGTGGGGGTAGATCTTATATCTGCTGGTTCACTTCCCAAATGCCAGTGCTGGGCCAGGCCAAAGCCAAGAGCCTGTACCTGCAACCGGGTCTCCCATGTGGGTGACAGGCACCCAAGTACACGGGGCATCGTCTGCTGCCTTCCCAGGTGCATTAGCAGGGAGCTGGATTGGCAGAGGAGCAGCCCGGGGTCTAACCGGTGCTGATATGGGACGCCGGCTTAGCTCACTGGGTCACAATGCCAGCCCCACGGGGGTCATTTCTGATGCAGCTGACAGGGACAGGCAGGAGGGAGCTGATTGGATAAGTCCTGGGGAGCAGCTCTGGTGGAATCCCGCTCAGCCTTGGATCGACCTTATTCTGTGTCAAGGAGACTAAGACCTGGGGTGTGGGTCTCCCAAGAAAACCCGTGCTTTCCGCCGGGGGCCTTGCTGTGCACTGAGGTTTCATGGCGTGAGCTGCCCTGCAAACACCTGCCAGGAGCAACGTCCCACGTCCCCACCTGGGCTGCTCTGGAGGGTGGGACTCTGCCCACCACAGGCACGGGTGTCCCCACAGGGAGAGCCCCGGGGAGCCACAGGCATTCGGGTCACAGCCACGACCTCGCCTGGTGCCGGCCACCCTGCAGAGCTGGTGCAGCGCTGAGTGAGGCTGCAGTTGGAGATGCTGCGAGTCCAGGTGGGAGCGCTAGTTTGAGATCTGGCTGCTCTGCTCTCATCCTTCTTCCTGTTGATGCACCAGGGAAGTTCTTGGCTCCAGGTCTTGGGTCCCGTGGATCACCCCCTTGGGAGACTCACTCAGCTCCTGGCTCTTGTCTTGGGCCTGGGGCAACTGCGGCTGTTAAAGCCACGTGGGAAGTAAACCAGTGGATTGAAGATCTCCCTCTTCCTCTCATTTGTCTTTCTGTCCCTCTCTCCATTGTTCTGCCCTTCAAATGAATGAATGAATAAATAAAATATTTGAAAAATCATTAAAAACCATGCACACGTGCTGAAATCAAGTTCTAGGTTTCCTGATAGAAGCTTCTGGACTGTCCATCCAGAGGCCAGCGTGTGCAAGCTTGTGGGACACTGGCCGCAGCTTTGCTGAGCGTGGGCTTCGTGCACCTGTTGGCTGACCTGGGGCCTAGGGCTCAGCAGAGACGATGCTGGGACACACGCAGCTGTGATGTGGACAAGGAGGTTGGGTTCCAGGGTCTCCGGCCATCCCCAGGCAGGGGTGGAGCAAACAGCTCTGAAAACATGGCCAGGTGCTGCCACTCATGCACCAGGACGCTCACCTCACCCAGGGCCTGGGCACCAGGGCCTGGTCCCTGCTGGGGGAGGCCAGCCCTGGCTGCAGCGGCCGCCTGACCCACAGCGCTCCAGGGACCGGCAGCTCTGAGCCCCTGTCTTCAGTGGTGTCGGCTGGTGCTTATGGTAGCTCTGGCAGGGCAGAGGCCCCAGAGCTCAGTCATCTCACCTGTGAAATGGGCACAGGTGCGTCAGCTGGCTGTGGGTGTGCGGCCGGGTGAGGTGGTGCCCTCCAGCTGAGGTTGCTTTAGCCTCGATGGAGGAGCCAGCGGCGTCCGCGTGGCCCTCCTTGAGGTCAAGGTATTCCCATGTGGCCATGGTTGACGCAGGCGACAGAGTAGAGGAGCAGAGCCAGGGAGGAGTGGCTCCAGGCTGCCATGTGCCAGCCTGGATTTGTGGGAGCTGCTGAGCAGGCCCAAGGACCCCAGTGCAGGGTGGGTTCCCTGCCAGGACCGTGGCCCCAAGGCCTGCTGCCCCCGGACTTCCTGCTATGCTGTTGATCTCATCGTGTGGCTGCGAGGCCTGAGCCAAGTGCCCTGCAAGGGGGTTGGGCTGGGGCAGAGGCCGAGGGGCGCAGGGGTCCTGGGCACAGCCTGACTTCCTGAGAAGGCCAGCAAAGGGCAGGGCCCACGTCTATCAGATGAGCCCCAGCAAATGTGGGTGTAGGCACAGCCAGGATTCTAGGGCGACCCCCGGCGGATGCTGCCCCGTCAGTCTTGGGATCATGGGAGCCGTCTGCCGCAAAGCTGGGTCCCGTGGGGCCAGGGGAGCCAGCTGCAGTGACGGCTCTGACACCGAGCCTGCGCGGCGGCCGCGTCCATCTGTCCGTCTCCTGTGGGACTCAGGCTGCACTTGCAGGCCGATTCGCTAAGAGCCTTGGGTTTCCGTTGCTGCTAATGGACATGAAAACCAAGGCCAGCAAAAGCCTCAGCTCCGAGAGGAACCTTAAGGAAATCACACAGGCTGGAGAGAGAACCCACGGGTGTCTGCGAATTCCACACTTCACGGAACAGCCGCGACGAGGGCCCCTAAAACTGCGAGGGATCGGGCGGCAGTGCCCAGGAAAAGGGTGGGCCCCGCAGGCGGCGGCCAGGCAGCGGTGGAATGGTTTAAATGCCTTTCTCCTCATAACTAGATTATTCAGTACAATGTCATTTGCCGCCACTGACATTTTCTTTAAAGTCATAAAGGCCTGCATAGTAATAAAAGGGCTCGGAATAAAATTAGGAATATCATGTATAAATTATCTTTAACCTTAGCTTCATTTGGACTGTGACTTTTTAGACCTGATCAATTTTCATGAAACTATCCACATAAAACTGTGAAAAAATATTTGATCCCTGGCTCTCGTAAAGGCAGCGGTAACAAGGCCGCTCCTGTGCCCTCCTGGATGGCGCCGAGGGTGCCCGTCCCCGCGGCCGTCGTGGCAAAGCCGGGGATCACGCAGAACCTTAATGCAATTTGCCAGGGCGTTGTTAGGGAAAACATCTCTGCCGGTGCGCGTATTTCATACAAGTGCTGTGTCGTCAAGGGCACTCGGAGCTCACCACGTGCTCTGCGTGGCTGCGAACGCGTCCGCGCACCCGGCTGGGGCCTCCCCACCCCCGCCCTGCTTTGCAAGGGGGAACTGGCTGAGCAAAGCTGTGGGGTCTTTCTCCTCTCAGGGTACCGGCATCATCGTGTGTGGGCTTCCCCAAAGGCTGCAAGGGGAGCCCTCAGTGTGGGGTCTTGGGAATGGGTTAGGAGCAAGGCCAACCAGCCGTCGGGTTGGAAGGCCAGGCCTGGGCTGGCGTGTGCACCAGGGTGGAGCATAAGAGTGGCCGTTCCCAGGGCATTGGAGCCTCCCTGCACCAGGCGCTCTGAACTACCTAAGTCCTGTAGCGGAGCTGGCGAAAGCACTCCCTGGGCCCTGAGCAGGAGCTCCCTCAACCATCAGTTCCCACCTTCCTGGGGAGAGCAGGGGCCCTGCCCGGGCTCTTCTTTCGGGCTCCAGAATTTCTGCTTCATTCAGAATGTCCCTCAGCCATGGGGCAGCTCAGAGCCCCCTGTGGGGCTCCCAGCAGCCCCCTCCCCGCTCCCAGAGGCTGTGGCACACACGTGACAAGGGTGCCTGCACCCATAAGGCCCCTTCCCCCTGGTGAGGGCTGTGAAGGAGCCCGTGGGGTCCAAGGCCAGTGGATCCATGGCCGCCGTGACTGCCTTCAGGGTCTCCAGGTGACATTTTCAGGCCCCGCCTCCAGGTGGTTCCCAGAGGGCACCTGTGGCCAAGAAGCACAGCAACCAGTCAGGTGAGCAGTCACCGCGGCTGGACCTCGGGGCCTCCCAAACCCCAAGTTCACAGAGGTCCTGTGCCAGCAGGAGAAGCCACGCCCACGGGAGCGATCACCTGTGTGTGCAGCTCAGCCCTTCCTGGGCAGGGGGTGCTCTGGGTCTCTCTGGGGTGCACGGCCCGCCCTGCCTGATCCAGGGCGAGCTGGGGGACCCTGGCTGCAGGACGCTGCTGGAGGGCTGCCCGCCCCACCCAGCGCGGGGACTGAAGCTCTGAGACCAGACCTGCGTCTCCCTTCCCCCACAAGACTGGCCACTCTGACGGCACTGTGTGGGAGAGGGTCAGCCGCCCCTTGTCCCCTGCCCCGCTATGTCTCCAGGACTCCCTGTGCGTCTCCACAGTCTCTTCAGGATACCACGTGCAGCACCAGCTGCCTCCCCGCCCACGGGCCTTGCTCCCCAGCCCCTCCCTTATTGTCCCCGGGGTCTGGGTGCCACAGTCACTCTACCCCCAAAACCTGCTGCCTCCCTCCACCTGACACGGAGGGTCAGCGACTGACCCCTGGACCAAGGCCCTGGAGAAAGCTGAGACGCCACCCCTGGACCGGGCCAGGCCAGGCCTGAGGGCTTCCCTCCAGGGGCGTCCCCACCTGTCTCCAGGAGTCACCAGGGCACAGCTTGGGACAGCTCGTCTCTCACCCAGAACTGCTGGGACGTGGCTGGCACCTGGGAGCTACCTAGCCTCGGGCCCTGAGAACCCTACTCTGTCCAGGGAGACGTTTAGGAAACAGGCCAGAGGGGAAGTGGTTCCCAAGAACGGGGAGCAGGCGTTGGTGCTCCTGGGGTGGGGCTCCTGCCCAGGCCACCTGGGCAGGGGCTGGCTGTGTGGGACATGCCCGTGCCCAGCGGAGGGCTGCGGCTCTCTCCTCCCCCTAGGCAGGAGGCTGGAGGCAACCTGGGTGGTGGCGTGCATTCTGGATTTAATTGTCCTTGAAATTGCTACATTCTGGGGTGGGCTTTCTGTGGATTCAGGCTGCCTTGAAGAGGGGACCCCACAGCGGCACAGCTCCGTGATGAATAAAAGATGCGACCCCCTGCAAGGACCCCCGGCACTGCAGGCCCACCCAGGCCTCCCATGCGGGAGCGTGCGGCCTGCGCTCTGAGGTCCTTCTGTGTCTGCTCCTGCAGGGGGCCCGGGTGGGGACAGAGTCTCTCCAGGAGCCCAGGCTGGCGAGCACGCCCTGTCTCCAGGTTACCAGCAGCCGCACTGTCACATCAAGGCGCCAACCCCTCCCAGCCTGTGCAGGCCGGTCCCCGTGGTCACCGTGGCCAGCCCTGGGCAGCCTGGCTTAGATGCCCGTGAGGACTGCCCTGAGCCCTGTGCCTCAGCCCTAGTGGGGCCCCAGGCCTCTGCAGGGCCCAGCGTCCAGGGCTCCTCGGTCGTGGGGAGGCCTGAGCCTCTGGCAGGGCCTCGGGAGGGCTGAGCTGCTGGTGCCGGGTGCTGGTCCTTGCCCCCAGTGGGTGAGGTTCTGGACCGGGGCTGGAGCTCTGACGGTGCCTCTGATGCTGACCTCCTGATTCTCCCTCTGGCCTCGGCTCCCTGGACTCGGGCACCCTTGAGTTAGGATCTGCCCAGGAGGCCGGGGTGAGGCCCTGCAGCTTGACAGGATGATGGAGGAAGGGCAGGTGGGGTGCAGAGCGGAACCTGCGAGGTCCGGGCCTGGGGCCCAGTGGTGCTTCTCTGATGGCTGATGCTCTGGGAGGCCTGCAGCCCCCTGCCCCCTCTGCTCCCTTTGTTCATGGAGGCTCCGGTGTGCCCTGTGTAGGACAAGGGCCAGGCCCTTCCAGGGGTCCGGAGGTAGCACAGCTCTGGGGGACCTGGCTGCAGGCACATGGGCTCTGGGTCCAAGACCTGGGTCCAGGGGAAATGTGGTCAAGGCAGAGCTGCCAGTGCGTCCAGGCCCTGGAGCCCGGGCGAGTTGGCTGGGTACTGGGGACAGGCAAGCTGATGTGGTCAGGGGCACGGGGAGAGGGACCTGGGAGGGTCTTTGGGTTTCTGAGCCACGGGAAACTTGGGGCCCTAAAGAATTGCAGGGGCCCAGCAGAGGGGTCCTGGCAAGGCAGGAGCAGCAGGGCCAGACCCTGGAGCCAGGGTGAGCTTTGGAGCAGTGCGAGGAGTTGCTCTTGGCCATGGGCTGCTGCCTCTCTGGGCTCTGCCCTGAGTTTTCTTCCTTCTCTGCGTGGGTCTAGCTGCTGCCACCTGCCACTGGGGCCTGCCCTCCCCTCCTCCCTTCCCTCTTCGCGGCCACTGGCCCTGAGAAGCACTGGGGGCCTTGGCCCTGTTCTCACGAAGACAGATGCCCTTCTCGCAGTCCAGGCCAGCCACCTGCGGTCACAGGCGGCTCTGCTCCCTGGCTGTCGCCCCGGACATTGTCTTTATTTCTCAACTTCCTCTTGAGGGGACCACCCATTTGGCCTCCAGTCAGTGCTGGGAGGTTGGGTAAGCTGTGTATGGAATGTTCTGGAAAGTTAGTGACAAATGCAACTGCAATCAGAAATACTTACTTTGAAGCCCATGGGATGCTCCCGCAGGCTGAGACTTAATGTCGCTTTCTGGGATGACCAGGCTAACCTGGGAACAGGATGGCTCCCTTCAGGTGGGAGGGGCCAGGGTAGGAGCACCAGGACACCGCTGGGTTCTGGAAGCATTGACTATAAACAACAGTCATCAGCCAATGGCTTTTCTGGGAGGCACAGTGACATCATCAATAATGATGGTGTTATAGCAAAGAAATAAAAGCCATGTTAATTTCAAGGTCCATTAAAACTCCCGTTTTTTAAAAAATCAATATTTCTGAACATAAATGGGAAAAATTGGTAGGAGACGAAATTCTATTTCAAGCTTTTGTGTCTATGACCAGCAAGGGATGAAATATTGGCAAAAAAAAGAGGGAAAACAACTTCAGGTATGTGGTAATGTCCCTGTGCCAGGCTAGGCACCGGTGGAAGCGAACCAGCGACACAGCGTTGGGTTTGGATGGCAGGTCAATTGCTTGGGCCCCTGCTACCCAGGTGGGAGAGGTGGACGAAGCTCCTGACCCTGGCTTCAGCCTGGCCCAGTCCTGGCTGTTGTGGGCACCGGGGGGAGTGAACCAGCTCTCTCTCTGTCTCTCCCTCTCTCTGTATCTTCAAAAAATTAGGCTTCCTTAAAAACAAAGCTGAATTATTTTTCACCAGCCAAGTTTCCTTCTGTTTTGGCGTAGAAGCAAGGGGCATATACTTCAATAATGTAGAGGCCAACCGAGGTGCTCAACAGTTTAAACTGACACTGAACTCTTCGAGTGACCCCTGAGGGCATTGCACCAGTGGCCGCGCCACCTCTGCAGACAGGAGGCCCAGACAGGACTGGATTTGCTCCCTGCAGGCCACGTGGCCCTGCACTTGCCACCTTGCCTTGGAGACCACTTTCCTGGTGCCCGAGCTCACAGAGGACCCCAGGGGTCTCCCTCCACCCTGCACCCCCGCAAGGCTGGCTCCCAGGTGAAGCTGGGCTGCTTCGTCCGAGCCAGGCTGCCACTTCTGGAACTGGCCTGGGTTTCCCACGGAGACTGAGTTCCACGCAATTTGCCTCGTGTGCAGTGTCGAATCGCAGCAAGCAGGGAGGAGGCTCTGCCCTGGCTTGGGGGCCCATTCCCCGCCCTTTGCTTTGTCGGCTGCTGCCGGAAGCCCTGGAGATGCAGGCTGGGTGGGCCTGGGCCTGGGGCTCTGCTGCTGCTCCCTAGCTCTGGCATTGCGCCTCCCGCCTAGACAGGACGAACGCTCCCCCAGCACGAGGTTGGCAGAATGGGCTCCTCCTCCTCCCTGGAGTCACCCCGGCCCCTGCTACCTGCGTCCACTCTGCTTACCCAGTCGGTGACCGCTGAACTGGTCCCCACGGCCGCTGCAGGTGCCGCATCCCTCAGCGTCTCTCCCATCATGCTTTTTGCCCCCGATACATCTGCCTCGGTCGGGCGCCCACCCTGAGCGAGTTGCCCACACATCTTTTCAATCAGAATTCGCTTTGGTTTTCTTTGGAATTTTGCGTTTGTCACCAGCACTTTCAACAGCTGGACGTCCAAGGAGAGGCTGGGCGGTGTCAGCCCCGATGCCGGGGTGGCTGGCGACAGCAGGCAAGACAGACGACGCTAATGGATGCATCCCACGCCCACCCCTCAGCCACCAAGGAGGGAGCAGCTCCCCTGCGTGCTGCTGTTTTCTCTGGGGTTTGCCTTGGGCATGCTGGGGAGGAGACTGTGGCACTGCTGAGAGGGCGGGGAGCAGATGTCTCGGAGCAGTTCCCTCCGCGTGGTGACCCTGGGCTTCGGGGGTGCAGGTGAGAAGACACAGCCTAGGGGTCCGGCTGGAGTTTCAGGGGGACCTAATCTTTGTGTTTCTGCTTCTGAAGTCAGGCCCTCCCCCTCCCCTGCCCCGCGTGAATGGCCAGGAGAGACCGGAAGTTGAAAGGAAAAGGCCCCATTTCCAAAGCTGCTCTGCGTCCCTATGTATGGGAACAGGAACCAAAATCCGGTGAGAAAAAAGTGGTGTGTGTGGGCGTGGACAGGATTTTCTTAATCTGGGAAACTGGTTTCAGGTCCATGAAACATGTCATCAGCGCTAATAGGAAACTGACGTGCTCATCCATATTTATGAGCGGTTCTCCGACCGAGTCCTCCCAGCTGGCCGTGGGTCCCTCCCGTCCCTCTCTTCTCTGACCCAGCTGCCCAGCAGTACAGCGGAGGCAAACAGTGGAGCCTAATAATTCGGGATGGCCTGGACGCGGTGGTGGCGTTTCCCGTGCAGTTGAGAGGTTTGCGTCCCCCTGAAATGCTTGCGGAGGACTTGCAACCCCACTTCTCTGTGCCCCCGTCACGAGGAGGACCTCAGGAGGGAGCTAAGCCTGCGGGGTACGCGCCTGTCTCCGCGTCTCCCCTGCCGTGACCAGGCCACCAAACGGAGGCTCCCCGAGCGCCAGTCCCTGCGGCTGGCTGGCAGAGCCCACTGGAGGCTTAGTTGGAGGCTCCCAGAGCCCCACAGCTCTACCTGTTAGCCTAGGCCCCTGGCCGTTCAGGGCAGGACAGGGGGCTCAGCTGGAGCCCCGGGATGCAGCCCTTCCCTTCCTCTTCGCGTGCCTGGGGGCTGGAGACCCTGGGGAGCTCCTCCCTCTGCACAGCATTAAAGGGGTCCTCTGGGCCCCTTCCCTGCACACCGCGCATCTCCAGAGTGCAGGGCGAGGTTGGGTCTGAAGCCCCGCCCCTGGGAGCCCCGGGGAGCCCCCGGGGAGCCCCGGGGAAGGTGTTCCTGCAGGCAGCAGGCCCCAGGCAGCGCTGCGGCGAGCCGGAGCAGAGGAATCCTTGTCTGTGTTGTCCTCAGAGTGTCCCCAAGAACCAGCTCGCTCCTCACAGCTCTCGTGCACGCCTGTTTTACACCCTCCCTGCGGTCTAGGAACTTCTGAACTTGATTTTAGAAACCTGGGCGGGGAGAAAAGCCGAACCTGAGGCTCATTACTCATAGAAACTAATTTTTAAATACACAACCCTAGCATAAATTTACATATAAAGAAGGATCTTGGTTGGGGGAAAAATCCTGTTCTCATAACATTGTGGTTGTCATACGAAACCGCAGGAGGCACATATGCAAAAGTTATGGTTGCTCAGCAACCCTAATTGCCCAGTTTAATGCTGGAGCAGACAGAGAGACAGCGGGCTGGGGTGGAGTGGGAAGACCCCTGTCTCCCACCCCGGAGTGGTCCGTGTTGCTCAGCCCTCGCAGACAACACACAGGAGGACTGTAATTATTAAGCAGAGGAGAATGGATGCTGAGTGCCGAGCTGCGCACGGCCCTCCGAGCCGTCTCTCCACCCCGCCTCCCTGGTCAGCTGTGCACACTCGGTGGCATCCGTGGCTTCTGAGTGCAGGACAGGGCCTGGGGCTGTGCAGTCGCAACCCTGCAAGTGGGGCGGGGGGCTCTGAGGAATGGCCTTCCTGCTCAGCCGAGGACAAGCATGGACCACATGGACCAGCAAAGCAACAGCTGGCGCCAGGAGGACTGAGGGAGCCCAGGATTGCCCCCAGGTCCTCCCGAGAGGGCCCTTCACTGATGGCCTTGGGGTGACACCTGAGCAAGCTCCGCGCGTTGCTGTCTCTTCCAGATCCCAGGCCCTGTGTGAGGAGCCGCAAGCAGCACTGTTACCAGCTCGCCCCGCTCCCTGGGCTGACGCGGTCCGCAGGGACGACGCCCAGGCAGCCCCTTTTTGACTGGGCAGTGTCAGGAGCTCCCTGGGGTCTCTTGGGTTCCAGAGAGAGAGGGGCCGTGTCCCACGTGCGCCAGCTGAGGCACCAGGGGCGGGGCTCTGACCCCCGCCGTGCCAGGTGCCCGTCTGGCTGCGAGGGTCCCTGCTGTTCTCAGAACCTCAGTCTCCTGGTCTGGTTTTTTCACATCTCCTGCCGCACACCCAGCACGGAAGACAAAGAGAAGAAATCCAGAGAAGTGTGCAGGAAAGCCTCCATGTGCACACGCATCCCCAGCCGAGTCTCGTGCTTGGTTCCCGCCTTGGGCCCCAGAAGAGCTCCCCCAGATGGAGTCCTGGGAGAGAGGGTGCTCCACCTTGCTGACGTCAGCCAGCAGCTCCACCGCTGGCCTTTGTGACCGGGGCGGGGCCCGGCGTCCCTCAGGACAGCTGCTCACCCCATTGCTTTGTCTCAGAGGGTTCTCCCCTTAGAAAGGCGGGTCGCGTGGGCTTCGCCTCACCCTTGCTGATAGGTGCACTTGCCTTAGAAGCAACGGAAGGAGCTGTGTGTTCCCATTCACCGTGGTGCGGGCAGCAGCGTGGTCCTGCCATGGGGCACGGGGACTCCAGGGTGCTGTGGGAAACTGGCCCTATAGCTGCCGTCACCCCAGCCTTAAAACCTGGCTGCTCTAGGGACCGAGGGCACGTCCTGGAGAGGGACTGGTGGTGCGGGAATGAGGACGGAGCCCACCCGGGGTCATGGCCACGGTGTTCCTGAAGGGCAGACACATTTGAGGTTAACTCAACCTCGGATCAGGCTTCCAGTGAGGGTTGAGGACCAACAAGCCCTAGCACAGTCCCTCCTTGTTTTGATGGAAACGGGGGTATCGGGCACATCCTACAGCATTGGGCTGCCAAATGGGCAGTTTTCTAGGTCTACAATGATGGGGAATTTCAGAAAATCCCCCAAAGTGAGAGAGATCCACCATCCAGACGTCCCGCTGTCCACACTCTGACACCTGCCTGGGGATGTTCCTAATGTTGCCATGTGAACGTGGTCTTTCCTCTTCCCCAGTCAGCTTCCTAATGGCGTGGATGCTCGGTGCGTGCTGGTTGGCGTTCCTGTGAAGGGAATGAGAGACCCCGGATGTCTGAGTCAGGGCGGGCCCGGTCTCGGCTGAGGCTTTCAGTCCCTGGGCCTCAGGGCACTGTGGTGGATCTGTCATGGAGCCTGGGAGTGCTCCCCCTGCCTCCTCCAGTGACGCACCCCCATCCTTTCTGTCCAGAAGCCAGGCACGCGATGCCCATGGACGTCCACCTGGCAGCAGGTCTGCCGCCTTAACCCACAGAAGGGTCGGAGCTGTTCCACAGTCTCTCGGGTAAAAATCAGGCACAGAAGTGTGCAGTGTCCCCTTGCGCGTTTGTCACCACCTTGCTTGGTGATTGGATAGCTGCACATCTTGGCCCTGCCGTGAGAGCTTCTCAAGTCCTTGTTTGGACTCACGAAGAACACAGATAAAGAGAGAGCCCCGCCGCCTGGAAAGCCTTTTAGCGCCGAGTCAGTGAGACACCATAAAGCCGCCGGCTTGATGTCTTCTGTGCACAGGGCGGTGAGGCATGGGGGCGGGGCAGCGACTCCCAGAGGGGCTCATCCCAGCTTTCCTGTCTGTCCTCCTTTGAAATCCGCACCCATCCAGAGCTAGAAGGATCCCAAGGAGGATTACTGCTCACCTCCCCACTGAAGAAATCGACCCCATGTGAGGCATGCCGGCTTCTCGAACTCCCTGGGCAAATCGCCGTGGCCTGCTCCATCTGCCCAGGTCATGGTCAAGGCTGCGGCTGCTTCCTGTGTCTCCTCTTTCCTGCCCCCTTTCTGACTTTCTGTCTCTTCTTGCTGTTTTCTGAGGCCTACCCTGCCCAGGGCTGCAGGAGTGGGCGTGTGCACGGCCCCTCCTGGACAGCCCGCTGCCTCTCTCTCTGCTCAGGCTGGCCGTGGAGGCGTTCACGCCTCTGCTTTGGGGCTCAGATTCCAACCAGGAGGGTCCTCAAAGAACAGCCAGGAGCTTCTGCCATATTCTGGAGGAGAATCTGTCGCCCTTCATAAGTGCTTACTGAGTGTGCACCTCGTGCTGAGCCTGGCTCCAAAATCTACCTGGATCGCGGAAGCAAGCCAACCCAGGGGTGGGAGTTGGCTCCATCTGCCCAGCAAGGTGCCTCCAGGTTCCTTACCCAAGCTTGCAAGCTTTCCTTTCTCTCCTTTTTGCAGATAAATATCTGTGTCCCGACAGCTTCATCCAGTGCTGCCCAGCCCTGAAATGATACCTGGAGAAATAGCACCACCTTTCCCCAGGGACTGTGTAAGTCACTCTCAGGGCAGAGCTGAGTCGTTCCCATGGGATTCTGTCTTCCTGAGTTTTAAGTTTTCATGCTGCTTTTGCAAAATGCAGAAAGCGGCATGGTGCTTATAGGCTGCCTTGAATCCAAGTCCATCAGGCAGCTGTAGTTCAAAGTGCGGACTCTCTGAGCTGGGAGAGAAAATAAAAGGAAACTTAGGAGAGAATGCTCAGGACAGATAGTCAATAGTGCGAGGAACGACCGCTCCACTTGATCGGTGGGGCCATTTGGAGCAGAATTTTGATGAAAGAAGACGTTCCAGGCAGGGCTGGTGCGGACGAGCCGAGCGCACAGCGGCGGGGCCGGGGTCTGTCGGGGACGGGGAGGGAGGGGTGCTGTCTCCCTGCTGGACCAGCTCGCCCGGAGTTACCAAGGGGGAATTGGAGGAGAAATCAGAGCTTTCCGTGGGAAGCTGGATCGGGAATGAGCTGCCTTCCTCCAGAAGCCGGAGCAGACGGCTGAAGCCCTGACCTGGACGCCGCGCCGGGCGCTGGACCTCGGCGTGTGCTGGTCCCGCCGGCCTCCTCAGAGCCCTCCCCTTGCACATCGGCCCCCAAACACAGGTGACTGCGTTATTCCAGGGGAGGAAAAGCATGTAAATCTCCGAGGCTGGAAAGCAGTGAGCCGTGATGCCCCTGTGTGCAGACTGGCAGCAAAGGGCTACTCAGGGTGTGGGGCCAAGGGAGGAAGAGCTGACGCTGACTCTGCTCCCTCTTCGGCCCTCGGGACTCTGGACTCTGGAAGCTGCATCAGGCACAGGACCCGACACCGGGCGCTCCCAGCAAGCCTGGCTGTGCTGAGGCAGACTGCTGCCCTGAAGCCCCACCCTGGTGTCCCCTGCCCCCCATTGTCTTACCCAGGGAGACAGACATCACAGTCCACCCGTACTCCGGCCGAGAAATCACCAGACCCGAAGCGCCTCTGCTGTGCCTCCCTCGGCCCCCTGCTGGACCTGAGGCTCTGCCCCAGGAGCCTTTGCCTCCACTGAGAGGAGCTGCAGCTTTCCCAAGGAGGGTGTGCTGGTGCCTGATTAATTCCCCTGGCCTCGCAACTACCGCCAGTGTGGCCTGGTCTGATGACCAGTGTGCGTGGACACGGGGCAGCTTCTCGCAGGGTGTGGCTGACTTTGTGCAGCCCCTGCCCCACCCCAGGCCTGTCCTCTCCTCTCCAGCCTGCTCTCCCCCCACTCCCCGGGCTTTGTTGGGTGGTGAGTAGGGAATCTTCAGCCAGCCACGTGCCAGAGACACCATGGGGCCACCGTCCAGGAGCCACCTCCACAGATGCCACGGCATTTTACATTTCATTTTACATTTTACTTATTTATCTGAAAGGCAGACAGACAGGCAGAGGGGGATCTCCCATCTTCTGGTTCACTCCCCAGCCCTTGCAACAGCCAGGACTGGGTCAAGCCAAGGCCAGGAACCAGGAACTCCATCCAGGACGTCCATGTGAGTGGCAGGGGCCCAAGTACTTGGGTCATCACGGCTGCCTCCCTGTGTATGTAATAGGAGGCAGGAATCAGAAGCAGAGCTAGGACTTGAACCCAGGCACTCACAAGGGAGGTGGGCATCCCGAGAGGAGTGGTAGCCACCACACAGAAGCCTGCCTGACTGGACTTTGACACAGAACCTCCCAGAGGCCTCCAGACTGGAAATCCGGGCAGATGAGCCTGCTCGTGGCTCCTGAGCGCCTGCACCGTGGCACTGCAGGGGCCACTGAGGCCACGGACAGGCCGGGAGGTCCATGGAAGCGGGTTCATTTCCCACACCTAGCTCATGGCCCGATGTCTGATGGGGCCCCTGCAGCTGACCCAGTGGCCATATTGGTGTTTCAGGAGCCAGTGGTCAGGAAGAACTTTGGATTTCCCCTGGGACAACCTTTCCCAGCTCAGGGAGCAAACATGGAGTGTAGCCGCGTGAGCCCCAGGCAGCGGAGGCCGTGCCGTCTCTGGCCCCGGGGCCCTGGGACCGCGCTGTGCATGTGTGCGAGGTCCACCCCTTGAGCTCCTCCCCAGCCACCCACCACCAGCAGCCCCCTTGGGAGCTCACGCGTTTGCTAATGAATGGGAGCACAGGCGTTCTGACCCTGGCGGGGGCATGGAGATGCTTCCTGCTAGTAGGATTTGGGGCTCACCCCTAACTCAGTGGCAGGGCGATGGACAGACCCCAGTGGAGTTGCTGGCAAGGCAGGCAGGAGGCTGCCGCTTCGGGGGCCAGGAAGGGAAATTAGGACAATTTATTATTTCCCTGTTGGACTGAGTAAATAGACTTCAAGATAAATTATCGGTGCCTGCAGCCTGCTTGATACAAAATCCTTACGTGAAAGAGGACTGTAACAAGCATATGCCGCCTGCCCTCCCCTTCCTGCTCGCGCCTGCTGTGCACGTCCTCTGCACCAGGCAACCTTTGGCTCTTGGCCCAAATAATAGAAGAATAATTGGAATAATTATTGGTGCAGGCCAGGTCAACTATCCAAGGATCTTCTACTAACTGCTGGGTTGTCTTTGCTGTGTTTTTTTGTTTTCTAGGAATTCTTCACCAAGCAAACGGTGCTACATTGTGTCTAGAATATTTATTTTATAGATAATGCAACTGTTGCTTTGTACCTGAGCCTCACTCAAGATAAATATGCAGCATCATTAACGACTTCCATGCCAGATAGGTGTGGTTGGACTGTGCCTGGAGGCTTCTGGGTTTTGTCTCTGTTTTTTCTTGTTGGTCTCCGATGGAGCACAGAGGAACCCAACTCACCTGAACAGCCCACAAGCCAGGTACTTGGACTTGGGCTGCTTTTTCTGTTTTTCGCTGAGTTATTCCAAGAGAGCAGACAAGAAAAACTCACGTCCAGAGCGCGGCTGCCTCTCTGAGCCCACGCACAGGTAGGGACAGCCAGTGACTCTCTGTGGGACACCCCTGGACAAAAGCAGCCTCCTATCGGGCACCCGAGCCCCTACTGTGTGTGTCCCACCTCCTCCACCCTGCAGCCCCATCCCTGTCTGGACAGAAGCCAGGTCAAGGGCTCACCAGTGACATCTGCTGTCCTGGCCTGGGCTTGGTTACTGTATTTGTGACTTAGGGGTGACGATCCTGTACCACGTGGGGTTTCGGGGTGGATGGGTTTGATTGGGTCCCTGGCGTGGAATAACGAGCAAATTCCTGCTGGCATGGTGGTGGTATGCCCTCTCTCCCTCACAGCTCCTAAGACAAGACAGAGGGAGGAGGGCGCTCCTGTGCCTCCCCGGGAGTCCCTGTCCTGATGGCGCGGATCCAAGGCCCTGGTCTCCTCTGCTTCCTCTCAGATCAAGGGTGTGACCCTGCAGAAGAGGGCTGGGTGCAAACACCTTTGCTTCCTTTGAAATACAAAACAGGGCTATTTGAAGGTCAAGGTTGCATCCAGAGAAAAAATACCTGGATACCCATACATCCCCCGCCCAGGGAAGATTCGAGGAAAGGTCCCATTGTGCTTGCCCTGGGGGAGAGACAGAAATTATGGGAGGACAGCCCCTCTCCGGGCACCCCTGGCAGCAAGTGTTCAGCCTGGGAGGGTGCCTAGCGGAGCGTGGAGAGCAGGTTCTGAGTGGGAGGTGCTCCCTGCACAGCCCTGCCTCCACTGTGCTGTCCTCGCTGCCCTCAGCAAGCTCCGTGGTTGGTGTTCCGGAAACAGAGCTGAGCCCGCAGGAGGTGAGCCCAGGGCTGGGGCAAGTCCTGCCTGGGGCTGCCCTCCAAGGTCAAAGTCGGCATCCAAGGACACCCCAGGACCGGCACCCGGGACTCTCCACTCGCCTTGCAGCGGGTGCTTCTGCACTGAGGGCTTTCAATACTCCTCCTCCTCGTTTTACGATAATTAGTAATAAGCATCAATAATGCAAGCCTCAAACCTGAACCTGCTATAAACTTGACAGGCCGCCGCAGCCCCTCCACTGAGTTTGTCTTCACCCCAAAATCAGAGACTGGCAGGAGAGCAAACACCTTCGAGGCGTGGTGTGTGCTGGGTGGGTGGGTGGGGGGCGCCAGGTGAGCCATGGGTGCAAACCCTGGGTTTGTCGCCGTCAGCGTCGCTGCAGAGAGATGGCAGCCCGTGCTCAGCCAAGACACCGCTTCCTTCTCAAGGTGAACGAAATGTCTGAAATATTCCTGTTTGGGAGTTTGCCCCCAGTTCCTTGTCGAGACCTGCTTACTCGTGCAGACGGCACTCCAGCGCCGGAATCCTGGCGTCCCCGCCGCCGCGGTGGCACCTCCCGCTTTTGAGAGACTCCTAAATGAGAACTTATTACCAACCTGTCATTCTTCCGTAATTATCCGCAGTCAGGACGCGCTCCGTTGTTTCCATATCATTTGGAATGACACAGAGCAGAGCGCGCCCTCGCTGTGTACCCTGCACCGTGAGCTTTGCAGGGAGCACGCGCCCATTTGCATTTCGGAAGAGGCAGAGTCCTGACAGAGATTTTCCCGAGCTATTATGAAGCACTTATTAGCAGAGGTTGAACTGATTTGCCCCCCCATCATTTCCCTCCTCATAATCATTATTTCTACAAATTCTCTGTGCCTTCCAAAAATTCCAGGGCGCACTGTTTGAGCGGACTGTCTGCCACTGAAAGCATGATTCGTGCGGGTTAATACAGCGGCAAATGCTAATGACCCCATTCTTAGAATTTCTTGGAGATCATCAGCTAGTGGGCAAGTCACCCTGCGTGCATGCCTGTATTTGTGTGTGTGGTGGAGGCACCAACCACGAGGAACTCTTTAGGTGTGTGGACATGCATGTTTGTGTGTGCACCCGTGTGCACATGTGTGCACGCGCACCTGTATGTGTATGTGTGCTTTAAACAGCGAGCCAGCCAGCGGGGGAACCTGCGGTGCTGCTCCTTGTGTCTCAATGGGCCTTCGAAAGAAAATTGTGTACTAAAAAAAGCTCAAGTGTGCGGGGAGACGAGGGTGCAGGGTTTGGCCAGCCCTCTGCAGCTCTGAGGAAGACCCTCCCTGTTCCCCCGAGCGCCTGGGCCGTGTGAAAGTCCTCGGTCCCTGTCTATCCGCGGGTGAATCTGAGTTTCAGGGCCCCCGCCCCTCCTTTCCACCGTCTCCTCTCTGCACATCCAGCTTCCTGCCTCAGCTGCTTCCTCCCTGTAGGTGGGCAGCCGTCTCCAAGCTCACCTGGGCCAGCCTTGCTTTGTGTTCCCAGGATGCCCACGCCTGAGCCCTCCAGGTTGGATCCCTCATTCTTCTTGAGGCCCAGAGACAGTTACAAAGTCCAGGGCTTTCCATCATCAGGATGTGCAGGGGCCAGGGCCGCGGTTTGCAGCCCTCTCCCACCCCTGGCGCTGGCATCGTCCCCTGCCTGGGGGTGGCTCCCACCTGGGCCCACTCTGTCATCTCTTGGTTCAGTCTCCTTTTTGTACCAGGCTTCGGGGAGATCTCGGCGGCTCCTGCTGTCCTCTCCCCCTCCCCTCTGCACAGGACAGCGCAGAGGACACGGCTGCTCTGCATGGCACCAGTCCCCAGTGCCACCTCCTGCCAGCCCTCGGTGAGACAGCTGTGGTTTTCCAGTGGGGCAAAGCTGCCCCCTCTCCCTCGTAAAGAAGGAGCAGGGGCAGGCACTGGTGAGCCTGCCCCCAGCCGTGCCCTGGGGAGCTTCCCTCGGAACATGGAATTAAATCTGGGCATCACCATCATTACCAATTATTATTTATTGCATGCCCACCGGTGGCCCTGGCACGCTCTGGGTTTAATGTTTCAATAAGACCTTATTTGTACAGTTCCCACCAGGGTCCCCGATTTCAGCCCTTGTCCAAATCACCTTCTAAGTGACGCTTTAGTGAGTTTTAGATTCTCAGATTAAACCTTTCGGGGCTCTCATTTTCATGGTCTTTATGGTTCTTCTGCAAGAGCTCTGATGAGCTTTTTATCTAATGTTCAAAATGTCCTAGTCTTGTCTTCCGCTCCATTTTTCTTCTTCCCTTTCCTCCTTATTGCCGGGGCTGGCAGGTCAAATTCCATCTTATCCCACCCCAGGTAACCTTGTGCCTGTGGATTTGTCTACATTTCTCCTCTCTGCCGCTCTGTACCCAGCGCAGGTGCCGAGGGGCTGGCGTCCTGCCTGTGAAACTGAGTCTGGCGGAGGCTTCCCATCTGTGTTCTACTGGGTGTCTTGGGGTCGTGCAAGGCCGGCTTGGGGGAGAGCTCCAGAGGCTGAGGTTAAAGTGGGGGCAGCTTCGAGTGTCCCCCGGAGCGGTGCTGGGGCTGCCAGGCGGCTCCACCTTGCCCGTCGGTTCCTCAGCTTGGCTTTCTGATGCACCGTGCAAAATTGCAAGCTGAATTTAGGCGAATCAGGCTTCATGTGAACCAGAAACCATTTGAGCTCATCAAAGAGTACGCCGGCGCTGTTCTCTGGACCTCTGCTGTTTGAGGGAACCCCGGCTGCCTCCCTGGGAGGTGTCCGAATCGTGAGTGCCTCTGACCGCACCCTGGCACCCATGCCTCTGCCTGCACGCTGCTGTTGGGACACACTTCACAGGCGGCATCTCCACCGCCTTCAGAATGAAATCCGAGTGTGGGAGAAGCAGAGGCGAAGCCGAGGCCCCAGACTTCGGTTTCCGTCTTTGGAAAACTCGGACTAAATCAAGCTCAGACGGGCGGCTGTAAATCACACGGAGGTGTGTGCGGGCGCGGCCGGCACAGCCCTGTTCTGGGGACCATTTATCAGACGCCACAGACTGACGCCCGCTTCCCTCAGATCTGACAGATCACACGACAGATGCTAGCAGAACTGTGGCATCAAACACACACCCCCCGTCACTTTTTGGACTGAAATGCAGAAGAGGAGCCCCCTGCCCCGGTTCTGTAATCCCCCTAAACTCCAGCTGCCCTTGGGAGCAGTGCGCCCCGGCTTCAGAGGAAAAGAATTAGTGTTTCATTTTCCAAGAGTGTCACACCCCACCTTAATGAGCACTTAAAAGAGATGAATGTGCAGGCAATGAAAAGATTTATTCGAGATATTTAAATAATCTCTCTGAGCTATAACGAAATGGACGCCCTCGGCTCTCACAATGGTGTCTTTCTGTGATTTTTGATAATATTCGCGAGAAGTTTGTTGCTTGCCCTGCTTTTGTGCTGAGCGTGCCTCACGTGCCGGGGCTGGCGAGGGAAGGGAGGCAGAAGCAGGTGCCTCCTTCTGCGTGACGAGCAGGCCAGTGAAGGCACCGCCCCCCAGCTCCCCCCCCCCCGTAAACATCTAAATAAATATCTCGTTAATTTTTTAAGAAAAAATTAATAGTGCCCCAGCTCTTCCGTACTTTACAGCCCACTAAAAACCCTTGCGAGCTCTGTGGTGCCGTCCGATACAATCAGCCATGAAGTACATTACGAAGGTAATGTGGGTTTAAGAAGGGACTACGGCAGAATGTATATTTTCATTATCAAAAACGTTAAGCCATTTATCCTGCGGAGTCAGAATCATCATTAATGGCTGGGAATTTATGGTGCCAGATCTTAAACTAATGTGAATGATTCCAGGTGTTACTAATGGCTGCAGTGAAATGTGCCAGCACCTAAGACTTCTACTAAATCTGAGGTAATAGTCGGACGCTTAATCTGGACAGATGAGCAGCAATTTAACTGACACATTGATTGGATTCTCTAGGCTTAAGTGGCACCCGTAGTGGAGGTTTGGGGCCAGAAGGCAACCAGGAGGGCCGCTTAGAAGTCATTCTCCTTCCGGGCGCCCAGCCCCGGGCTGGCAAAGGTTGCACGGGCCAGCATTTCCGAGTGCGTGCTTACTGCTCTGTGATGTAGGCGACCACCCGCTCGGAATCGCTTCTGCTGGTGTTTAACCCATCTCTTGAAAACTGCTAGAAAATTCTCTGTGGCCGTGGTCCCACGGCCAGGAGTGTGTGGCTCAAGCCAGGTACAAACCGTAACCAAGGGCACCAGGTCCCCAGCTCCATCCCACCACGTGCCACGTGCCCATCACCCCATCCACCTTCCGGGGCACCTTTCTGGGGGGGATGAGTTAGGCTGATTGGGACCCAGAAGAGGCTTTTCTGGCCCTGAATCAGAATCAGGGATGGAGTTGAGCCTGAGTGGTGCCGGGGCCCAGGCTGCACTGGCTGGGGAGGGCGGGGCGAGGGGGCGCTGGTGGAGCTGGACTCCCCTGCAGCTCGTTACCAGTGACCGCAGGCGCCGTGCGCACTGCTCCCTGAACGTGGACGCTGCTGACTGTTGTCAACCTCCTTTGAAAGCGCATAAAAATAAATTATCCATAGGGTTACCTGTCGGGAAGACAGATTCGGTGCATCCGACTGTTGCAGGCGTTTCAGATGACAGGGGTGCCCATCATGTTCCCGTAATAGGGTCAAACAGCTGGACGGGGATTTAACGCTCAGCAAGGCCAGAAGGGCCGAGCACTTGTAGGGGAGGATGAATGGAGCGCGGGAGGCGGCGGGACCTGTTTATTACAGCGTTTTTCTGCTTCGCTGCAGATCTGTAATGATGGCCGCGGAGCTGGAGTGACGGTTGCCCTCGTGTGTTCGGGCTCCGTGGGAGCTGGGTGAAGGCAGAGGGGGCTGCTGCACCCCTGCGGCTCCGGCCCACGAGGAGGTCAATTTCCTTCTCCTGACAGGCGGCCACCGGGCAGCGTGGCTGCCTTTGGTTGGGCCATGGAAGGTGAAGTGAAACGCGGTGTAGTGAGTTTTTCCGAACGCCTCGCCTGGCTCAGGTCTTTCTGGGAAGGGGCTCGTGGTCCGTGTGTTGGGAGGTCCTGTCCAGGGCCTTTGTCCTCTGTCTGTGCGGGCACCAGCAGCACCGACTGCAACAGAGCACCGTGAAACTGCCCTACTGTGGCAGCTTCCTGCTGTTCCCTGGGTGGGAAGGGGGATTCTGAGCTGGACCTGCCGGCCAGGAGCCTGCAGTTGCTAAGAATTCTCTTGTCTCCTGCAGCCACAGAGCTGGGAGCCAGCCCCCTCCCACAGTGTTGCCCATGGTAGGCACCTGCGGGGTCCACGGGTGCTGCTCATGACCACGTGGCCCAGGCTGGCAGTGATGTCAGCCCTGGGAGGGGAGTGGCCCCACCCAGGTGGTCTTTGTTCCTTCCAAATGGACAGATTCCTTGGCCACTTCCACCAGCTTGATTTTGTTTGAAATTAAAAGTCAGGTCCTCTAGCCAGTATTAAACGTTGTTCACAAACTGGATTCCCTGAGCCCTCGTGTGTTCTTGGAGAAAGTTCAACCCGGTGCAAACGTCCAGGAGAGTATCTGACCATGGCAGGGAAAGGAGCGGTCTCGAGCCCATGGCTCAGTAGCAGCACCTTTGCAAGAAAGGAGCACAACTGTGGCAGGCCAGGCGGGCGCCATCCGGGCAGCCGGATGAGTGCAGGGTGGCGCAGGCACACAGTGGCGGCCCGTGCTGCAGACGGAAGGAGTGGGCGGATCCACAAAGAGCAGATGGACGGATTTACAACGACAACTCAGTGCAGTGAGGAACGGAGGAAAATCCATCATTAGTAGTAAAAATTCCAGACCACGTGGAGCATCCAGCACGGTGTCCCGCATCATGTGCACAGATAGAGGGCGCTGGCGTGGATCTCCCAGGGCTGGGGCAGAACGGGAGCAGAGATGAGCGGACAAAAGGAAAACGTTTGATTGAAATAAAATAAGGCAGGCGTCCAGTGAGAACAATGCCGACACTCTGCAGCAGACAAGAGGTGTGATGGACTCAGTTCCACTCACCAAGGAACAAAATAGCAAATGAAGAAACGGAGGCCAAGGTCCCGCCTGTCATTTGATGACCAGAGAAGGAGAGGAGAGGTGGCGCTGCAGGCAGAGCTGAGACCCCTGGAGGACATGGCTCAGCCTGCCTGGCCCACTCGCCATTTTCCCTGGGTCTGAGCCCACTGCTCAGCACCTGGGCGGGGTCCACAGCGCTTTCTATGAACTGGGATCTGATCACTTATAGTTCACCCTTTCGTGTTACTGGTATACAAATGAAGAGATCAGGTAAGAACTCTCCAGCATTAGCAACGGGCATCCAGGGGTCACAGACATTCCCACCCCTAGCCTTTGGGGCATCCGAAAAGATTGTCACCCCAGTGGGGTTCCCATGTACTTTCAGAAGATCCCGGGCATACACACCCACACAGGTGACGTCACACTAGGATCCGCCCACGCTGACTGCAGGCAGCGCATGTGTGGGCAGCTCTGTGCAGTCTGGGGAGCCTAGACTCAAGAGCGCCCCCTGTGTCCCCGGGGCTGAGGCACAGCCCCCAGCACGATGCCTGCAGGAGATGGTACCATTTGCAGGGTGTCCAGGTGCAATGGCAGCGGGCCCAGGGCCAGGCTGCTGCAGGCCCTCGTCCGTCCCAGGGTGCCAGGCTTCCTGCCCTGTCTCTGAGTCTCCCCCTTTACTTCCCCCGACTCTTACTCTCTCCATTGTCAGAATGAATTAATTAGAAAAGATAGTGCCTGCGTCCACCAGCCTGCGGTTCGGGTGCTGGGTGCTGGGTGCTGGGTGCTGGCACTTGGAAGGGCTCAGTGTTTCCGGTGAGCGTGGGTGTGCTTTTAGGAACCTGGTGGATGTTCCAGCAGCAGTGAGATCAAACAAGTGAACGTGGGAAACGCACGGCGTGAACTGAAGGCTTCAAGATTGCTCCAAGGACAGCCCACTGCCCGGACTCCAGACCTTTCATTGTTCAGCAGCTCAAGCAACGCCGTTTTACATGTGCACCCATTTGTGAACTGCACACACACATACACACCCCGTTATGTATTAATGCACCGATTGTCAGTACAGGCAGCCTACACTGCCTGTTAGGAAACAGTAAAAACATAAAGCAAAATAAGTGACAAAAAAAAAACACTCCTTGGAGTCGAGGGGACACAATCAGCAACTGAAAGAGCTCCCAATGGCCAAAGCCACAAAATGAATAAAGTATAAAATGAAGATCCCTGGGTCCACGCTGATATAAATACGCAATAGACTGTCAAATCGCTGGGAAGAATAGAAACATCTCAGTGCCAAATGACTCCAAATGGTTCATGTAGGTCAGGCAGGTCCTCACTTTCACAGACGGGGGATGTAACACCCACCCACAGCGCCACAGCCTGCACAGAGGGACTCCCAGAGGAGGCATGGCGGGGGGAGAGGGAGTGACTCTGGAAGGAGACCCTGGCACACACCCCTCGGCCAGGAGTGCAGAGCCAAGTCCACAGTGACGCCATGTCAACAGGACCCTTGATCAGATCTGGTGACAGTGGCACATCACGCGGTGGTCTTTGCACCCAAAGCACACAACCTTAAACTTATCACGAGATAAACAGCAAACAAATGCCCCCGAGGGGTACTCTGCACCTCCCCACACGTCCGAAAATTGTCCAGGGCATCCCCAAGCAGGCGGTCTGAGAAATCCCGTGGGGACCTGCTGGCGTCCCAGGACATTGGGTAAACATGAAGGAACTCTGAAGAAACTGTGCACCTTAGTAAGCAATAATGTATCACCAGCGGCCTGTCCATCACACCACTGGGGCCAGGCTGGGGAAAGGGGTGGTCTGGACACCAGGAGGTTGGCTCCATGATCGCCCCACGTCACAGGCAAGGCCACGTCACAGAGCGCCACATCTGGCGCCTTCGTCATCTTGTACCTGCTTCTCTGACCACAGCAACCGACCCTCTGATCAGGGAACCTGAGCCTTCTGAGACCACCGGAAGGCGCTAGCTAATCAGCATCGCTGGGAGGCGTGGTCCCTCCCGGTGGAGCGCTCCCCGCACCCGCGTTCCCCGGGATTCCTGGTGAGCCCGGAAGCAGCTGCGGTTTCTTGGGGAAGCGGCCGAGAGGAGAGTGGGTTTTCTCATTAGGCGGCCTGCAGAGCTGTTGCCACACGAAGCATGGATAATTGCCATTTTCAATGGGCTCCATTCAGCAGCAACAATTTTGCAATTTTCTCTTTTCCCTGGGGCTGTCACCTGGGCCCCACTCACACCTGGGAGAGGCAGTGGCTGGGGCTGCTGGGGTCGGCCTGGCCGCCCCTGGGGCCCAGCCAGCTTCGGGGCAGGGCGTGGCCTCTCCAAACCACCTGGGGTCTCATTAGCCCCATCACCCAGACCCTGGTGTGGCCCCTGCCGCTGACACCGGGTCCCTGTTCTCCCGTGACGTGGCAGCTCCGCGTGGCCCCTCTGCCTGCTCCAGCCACACACGTGTGCACCCTCCTGGCTCTGCAGTGAGCCATGAACCCTAGGGCCGGGGCCAGGCGAGTGGTGTCTGCAGAAGGCCTGGGTTCACGTGCACCGGACAGCAGGAGGCCATCGCTGGGGACACTCTGGGTGTCACCACTTTATATACCAAATAGTTTAAGATTTATTTCTGTGTTAAAGAAAGGGCTACTGGGTGGGAGTGGAGGATTGAGCCATGCAGGCCCCTAGAAGAGTCCGTGGACTTTCTGGAATGGCACCGGCTGGGGTAGGAGGCAGCTGGTGTCTCTGAGTGGGAAACGTGGCCAGGTGGGACACGTCCACCCCAGCCCTGGATGAAGGTGCCCCACCTGCACCCTTTGGCGCCACATGAGGCTCAGGCCCAGCGACCGCACAGCCTCGGCTTGGGACCCACTCAGTGTCTGCAGGTCCCAGGACCTGCAGGTCTGTGCCAGGCCTGGCCCACTCTCCTGGGCTCCACTCTTCCCACTCTGAGCCGTGGCTCCCAGGGAACCTGCACCAGGTACGCCTTCCACTGCCTCCTCTGTGGCCCTCAGAAGCCAGGAGCAGCCAGTCAGGGCCCTGGCTCCAGATGCAGCCTCAGGCGCGGGGCCTCTGGACCCTGGTGGTAAACGTTGCCCCCCCGCAAACAGATTTGCCCCACAGCCTTGAGCGGTCTCTGGGGTCTTCGTGGAGCTCTGCGGGGTTCTCCTTACCTTGAGAAAGAACAGGGAAGCAGGTTGGTGCTGCGGCAGGGGGCGGTCCCCTGCAAACGACTCTCTGGGCCACGCTTGGGATGCCTGTGCCTGGGTCCTCCTGCTGTCCACGGGGCAGAAGGAAGGCCCTGGGACTGGAGCCCCTTGTTAAGCTGTCAGAGCCGGCTCTGATGCGGGGACTGGACTGCCTCACCCAGGGCGCTGGAGCGGCGAGGACGAGCCTGCCCAGGAGCACCGGCCACGTGAACGTGCACGTCCCCATCTCCGGATGGCCCGGCTGTGCCCAGCCTCAGCAGAGAAGCCGGGCTGTGCTGAGTGCTAAGCCCTGGCCCGTGCATTCCCATGGCCCCTTCATGGCCCACGCTGGGCTCTTTTAGCTGCAGAGTGACGCTCGAGGCGGCTGGTTTCAGGCCCAGCACACAAGCTCTCCCCTGCCCCGGGGCCTGCCCGACACCTGGGCAGTCCAGCACGGATTCCACCGGCGGCCATGTCCGTGGATGCCAGGCACGCATGGAGGGTGGTGGAGAAGCCCTCTTGGGTTTGCTGCTGTGGTTCATGAACGAGGGTGTCTGGCCCGGGGCCCGGAGGGGACACTTCCCACAGGCCTGCTTCCCCTTGGAGCCAGAGTTTCCTCACCTGTCAGGTGGGTGCCCAAAGCTTGTTCTCAGGCACACAGGGCAGGTGTGGGGGCCGTGGGCTCCCTCTCTCCAGCCCCAGGTTCTTGAGAGCCTTTCTCCACTTCCCCCGGGAGGAAAACGCTCCAGGTGTGGTCAGGGACACCGGCCCCTGCCTGGAAATAGAGGAGACCAGTGGCCCTTGGGTGGCTCTGGCCCTGTGGGTGGATCTGCAATCTTTAGTGGCTGATCCCAACAAGCCAATAACCCAGCATTCGCTCCCAGCCTTCCTCCTGTACTGTCTACACAGCAGGGTGCTCCCTAACTCCACACCTCTGCAGCCTAGGGCTCTGCAGAGAGCGAGGGCTATGGCCATTGGCTCTCACTGGCCCCGCATCTACTTTTCCCATGGCTCTCAGGAAAATACATTGACTTTAGTCCCAAAAACCTGCTGTGCAGGCTGGTATGGATCCCTGCTCCTGTCACCCGCTGTCCCATTGGCTGGGGTGTGTTCAGGTGAGACCGGCAATGGAGCCAGGCAGGAACGGGCCTCCTGACACAATAGGATTGATGAGTTTTCTCAGGGGTGGGCCTCAGTCCTCCCCTGTTTGACATCAGCACCCTGATGCCTCGTCATCCATATGCGGCTGGGTGATGGCACAGGCCTCCTCTGTTGGCTGACGTCACTGTGCACAGGCTATCTCAGCACACAGGGGGTTCCTCTCCGTGCCCAGTCGTGGGTGGCAGGAATGTCCCAAACCTCAGGGACCCTGTGAGGTCCTGGGCAGCTCTGACGGGCGGCACCGACCACCCACAACCCCACAACAAAATCCAACAGGCAGAAGACCGTCTACCTGCAGCGCGAGTCCCCCGCTGGGCTGCAGACTGTGTACCTTGGCACTGCCGAGGGCCGCCGGCCGAGCACACACCCAGCTGGGAGCCAAATCGACTAATGCCCAGAATTAGTTTAAAAGCACTTGAGAGACCGGGAGAAAGAATATGGTTTTTAGGACTTCATAATTTAAAGGCCAACTCCACGCTACAGGAATATAAACGGACACAGCATTCTGGCAACAGCAGGGCTCACCGTTTCATTTCATAATTAAAATATTCCAGAAGTCCTAAATTACAGGATATTAACTCCTTCTTAGCAAACCTTATACCATTCCCCTTCCTTTGCGTTGGTTTAAAAGAAAAAAACCTTCTCCATGGAGACGGACAATGTTTTTAATAAAAAGTTGATAATCCACTCTCTCCTTACTTTAAAAGTCACTTGAGTCAAACCTTCTGACCGAACCACTCGGCAAGCTGCACGTGGCACGTGGGAGTTTGCTTTCCTTGCAGGCTGAGCCGGAGAAGGGAAGACAATTCCTGAAGCACAGGGAAATGACCGCCCACTGCCTGCTGGGACAGTCGCTCTTGACAAGCGTGGCCTGCAGGCAGGACTGGTGTCCTTGGACCCGGGGCCGGGTTGCTGGCACGGAGCACTCAGCGCTGGAAGCCAGCGATCCCTGTGTCAGCCTGTGTGTGCTTCTGTCCTCTGACTGGCAAAGGCAGCAAACCGTGCCCCCTCCCCACCAGGGAACACGGCAGTGAGGAAGCAGTGAGTCAGGACACAGCTGGTGGCCCGAGGGTCCCCGCGGACGGTGACGCTGGATACAAGGAGCCCAGCTCCGAAGGTCACCTCCTGCATGACTGTGTCTATGTGGCGTGCTTGGAACCACAGGGTCACAGAGATGAGGTTCAGGTTTGCAGCTGGTGTGAGAGAGGTGGGGACAGGGAGGGAGCAGCATGGGCACGCCAGATGCCCACGTGTGGCAGCAGGGCTCGGAGCTGACGTTGCTGCGCGCTCAGACCGCTGTTCTAGCATAACTGGGAAAACACGAACAAGGTCGTTGCTGTGTCAGTTTCCTGGTAAAATAGCCATGGTTTTGCAAGGGGTTCCCACCAGCAACACCACTCTGTATTATCCTGCAAACCTTCAGGGGATCTTCAATTATCTCCCTATAATTATATGAACGTGGTGTGTGTGTGTGTGTGTGTGTGTGTGTGTGTGTGTCCAGCTCGTCTCAGCACTCACTAATGCATAAATCCTTAGAACCATCATTATACTTCATGGTCCTTTCTTGTTGGGTCCACACCCTGCTGCCTGCTGCCGTCTGTGCTGCGCCCTGGTGAGCCGGCTCTGTCTCAGTACCAGCCGGCCGCAGTCTGTGGGTGCTCCAGGGTGCATGGTGCAGGGAGGGGTCTGAATATTGGCAGGAGTCCTTGGAGGGAGGCCGGTTGGGCCATGGGCCTGGGACGCCACCCCCAGGAAGCACCGGGCTTGCCTTTGCTTCACAGAGGCCTGTGTTGTGACGACGGGAGCAACGTCGCGGCTGCAGGGAACCAGGACCCTGTGCCTGGGCACCCGAGTCTCTGAACACACTCACTTTCCCCAGTAGAAAATGGGAACAAAAATAACCTGAATCCATGGGTATTCGTGAGGCTCATGTGAGAGCGGAATGTAGCTGCCTTTATCCCGCACAGCCAGGACTGGCAATGCCGAGGTGCCGAGGCTGAGGGTGGAGGCAAGGCTGTGGGCTGGCAAAGCCCGTCCGGGCACCGAGCCTGTCACCACCATGGGAGCAGAGCGTCGTCTCTGGCAGGGGCCCTGGCTGGAGGCCCCAGGCACTGTTGCAAGGCTGGCGGTGCCTTCCCCTGGGAGACCCTGAGAAGGGGAGTGGTGGGAGATCCGGGGCCCAGGTGCCCCACAAGGGGTGGGCGTTCCCACCTGGGGTCTGGGCTGAGACAGACCTGAGAGAGCCGCAGGCCTGGAGGGGATTGCCCAGGACCCAGGAGTGCCAGGGCTTGTGCAGGATGAGGAGCTAGGACGCCAGGGCAGGGCCGGGGAGCCCAGGTGCTGTGCTGCTGGGGCTCGCAGGAAGGTGTTGGGGCTGGAGGCCCAGGAAGCGCAGGGCAGGGCGGTTCGGCAGAGCAGAGGAGCGGCTGCACCCCGCGTCCCGAGCCCAGCTCCGCAGCCTGCCCCGTGGCAGGGAGGACCCGGCCTCCCCACTCTGAGAGCTTCTCTGCTGATTACCACGATGAGGGGTTCAAGGGCTACAGTTTTCCTAAGTGGTCCAGGAGTCCCAGGTTCCACGGTCCCTTCCACGGTCCCAGAAGGTGGAGCGGGCGGTGGCCTCCTTCCTTGCTTTACTCGCTTTGTATGTGTGGGTGGGACTGTGTGTGTCTGTGTATACACGTGTGTGCACATGTGCCTAGTGTGCACGTGTATATGTATGTGCACGTGTGCATGTGTGTGCATGGGTGTATGCATGGGTGGGTCTGCATGTGCCTGTGTATACGTGTGTACACGTGTGTGTTCCTGTATGTGCACGTGTGTGCACGTGTATGTATGTTTTCTTGTGCATGTGTGTGCATGGGTATATGTGTGGGTGGGCCTGCATGTGCATGTGTGTCTCTGTGTGCATGTGTGTATACATGTGTGTATTTTCTGTGCATGCATGTGTACATGTGTGTGCCAGTGTGCATGTGTGTGCATGGGTGAATGTGTGTGCATGAATGTGTGTATACATGTGTGAATTTCCTGTGCATGTATGTATACATGTGTGTGCTAATGTGCATGTGTGTGCATGTGTAGTATGTTTTCTTGTGCATGTGTGTGCATGGGTATATGTGTGGGTGGGCTGCATGTGCATGTGTGTCTGTGTGTACATGTGTGTATGTGCATACATGTGTGTATACACGTGTGTATTTCCTGTGCATGCATGTGTGTGCTAGTGTGCATGTGTGTGCATGGGTGTGTGTTGGGTGGGTCTGCATGTGCATGTGTGTACCTGTGTACATGGGTGTATGTGTGTGCATGGGTGTGTGTGTGTACATGGGTGTGTGTGTGTGCATGGGTGTATGTGTGTGCATGGGTGTATGTGTGTACATGTGTGTATTTCCTGTGCATGTATGTATACATGTGTGTGCTAATGTGCATGGGTGTGCATGGGTGTATGTGTGGGTGGGCCTGCATGTGCCTGTGTGTACATGTGTACACATGTGTGTTCCTGTATGTGTGTACATGTGTACTGTGTTTTCTTGTGCATGTGTGTGCATGGGTATATGTGTGGGTGGGCTGCATGTGCATGCATGTATGTATGTGCACGTGTGTCTGTGTGTATGTGCATACATGTGTGTATACACATATGTATTTCCTGTGCATGCATGTGTGTATGTGTGTGCTAGTGTGCATGTGTGTGCATGGGTGTGTGTTGGGTGGGTCTGCATGTGCATGTGTGTACCTGTGTACATGGGTGTATGTGTGTGCATGGGTGTGTGTGTGTACATGGGTGTGTGTGTGTGCATGGGTGTATGTGTGTGCATGGGTGTATGTGTGCACATGGGTGTGAAGTTGTCCCTTGATATTCATGAGGGATGGATTCCAGGACCCACAAGGATATCAAAATCCCTCCTATAATGGTGCAGAGTTTGCATAAGACCTCCCCACCTCCTCTTGCACACTTTGTGTCCACCCTAGATTACTCACAACACCTACTAAGATGTAAAGACTGGACATAACGGCTATGCTGTATTGTTTTGGGAATAATGACAAGAAAACCAACCTGTACATGTTCAGTCAGATATTTCCAGCCCGCGGTTGGTTGAATCCTTGGAACTGGGATGCAACAGAAGTGCAGGGCCGACTGCTTCATCGCATGTGCCTCCCTTGGGAGGAGACTTTGAGCAAAAGGATTACATGGGCCATGAGAGTTTGGAAACAAACAGGATCAATAGATGAGAGTTGAGGGCCATTTTGACTCCAACAGCTGACATTTCTGGGAAGCAGACATAAGAGTCAAATCCACTGCACAAACTACTCAGCTCATTCCGCAGTCTGAGCAGGGGACCAAAGCCACGGCGCCACCCCACCTCTGCCACCTGTCCACGCCCCCTCCCCAGGAAACACGCCACTTGAGATTCCCGCCATGTCCCCGGTGTGGGACAACTGAAGTCGGAGAAGAAGTTCCGAAAGGCGTAAACTAAGGAACATGAACAGTGAGGGTAACCCTAGCTCCATCTCTTTATTGGGTCGGCACCAGCCAGGAGTTTCCACTCTGCTTTGTTGCAGGTCCCCAAGGAAAAGAATGTTCTGGATGATAAATGTGCTACACGTCAGCTCCTGGGCCAGGTCTGCAGCTCGATGGTGGCAGCTCATCAGCAGAATAGGCGTTATGGGGTAAGCTGTGCGCCAAGTGCGTTGCTGCCGAGTCTCTCTCTCTCTCTCTCTCTCTCTCTCTCTCTCTCTCTCTCTCTCACAGCCTCCCTTGTACCTGGAGGGCTACACCTGTGTTCAGGGTATGCCAAGGCGGAGGTGAGACCACTGTCTCCCAGGGAGAGTGGGGGACCCGGCTGTTGTCAGAGAGGTGTTCGCAGCTGTCCTCAGAGATGAGCAGATGGGCAGAGATTCAAGGCAGGGCTGGCGAATTCCCATGGCTTATTTTTGAAACACCGCTGCTTTTTCTGGGGCTTCATTTTTAATACAAAGCATCTTTGGCTGCCCAGTGGGGGCGTGGAATGAACGTCCGTGCGGTGAGTGAGAGCCTGAATGGACAGAGGTGTGAGCGCATCTGCCTGTTGGACACGCCAGGGATGTCCTAGGACTGGTGTCTCTGGGGTGGGACAGCCTGGTCACAGGCTGGGCTGTTGTCTCGGATCCTGTGGTCTTCCAGTCTGCACGCTCCCTGCCACCTGTAGTACCTCGGGCAGGCATCCGCAGCCCTCCGGATACGGGAATCACTGATTTAAAGTCCCTTTGCTCTAGGATTGTGGTGGCACGAGAGCTGCTCCCACACAAAGGCTATGCCTGGCGCCCAGGGAGCGCACAGCACCTACTGGAGGGCAGCACGAATTCTCAGCATCGCTCTGCTTTCCTTAGAAGGTCTCTTTGTTACTTTGATGAATATCAAGGATATCCGTTTGTTTTGAAAACCTTGGAGCAAGTCAGTCCCTCGCAGGCTGGGCTTAGCGAGCACCTCGTGGTTCGTCATAATTGGTCACAGCCATCCATCCTAGGGGGTTGATTAGCTGGGAGTCAGCTGAGCGTTTTGTATTTCTTTACTGCGAGGCTTTCAGGGTAATTCCACCCATCATTAGAAAGGCAGATTTGGCCTTCCACCAAGAACCCCTGGCAAAGCCACTGTTCCATCCAGAGACAGTGTGGGAGGCTGTGCCGCTGTCTCCTGGGAGGGTGGCAAGAAATCCCTCCGTGGGTCTCAACGTAGGGTGAGGATACATTAACGTGTGTGTGTGCGTGTGCGTGTGCGTGTGTGCACGGGAGTGTGTGAGAAGCAGACCGACCCTTAGACACAGCCCATCTCTGGGTCTTCCTGAACCAAGGCAGGCCTGTGGCTGTGGTCCCTGGGGTCTGAGGCACACAGTCCCGTCCCACTCCCTGCAGGTGTCTGGAGCCGCTTTGCAGAGGACATGACCTGGGCACCTGCTCCTTCCGGGGCGCGTTGTCCCAGGAAACCAGGGCGCGCTCACCTTAACCCGCGGCTGCCTTTTCTTCTGATGCCTGTGTCTGTGTCTTTAAGACAATAATTGCTGAATTGAAATCTGAGACTGTTATCTTAATAACCAATTACTCAAATAACTTTGAAATTGGCTTAAATTGGCTCGTCATGCTACATTTACCTGAATCTTTTTATGGGAAAGTTAGGAACAAGGAAAAAAAAGTCTGGGCGGTCTGATTTGTTTGGGATTGTTCAAGAGCCTTGTTTGCAATAAGCAGGTGGCATGGGGTCCGCGCGGCTCCAACCTCTGCCTCCGCCCCAGGCGGAGCGCCAGTTCTGTGCGAGCTCCGCCCTCCGCAGTGCTGCAGCCCCGGGTGCTCTCGGCAGCCCTCACCCACGCGAGGTGCTGTGTCGACCGTGTCACACGTGTGTCACGCTCAGATGGACTCACCCCTTCTTGCAAAAAAGTCAAATCTCCCTGAGTGCTTTCCTTCTGGAAAATCATAGGCGAGGTTCCATGGTTTTAATTTTGCTCTCTTCCGACAGTTATGAAAGCTTAAAGGTGAGAGTCACAATCTTTAAACTAAAGGAATTCACCATTTATTAGTGGTTTGAACAGAAGAGGTTAGTAGCTGGGAGCAGTGTACTTGGGTTTTATATATAGCTATAAACCCAGTAATAGAATATTACATCTTTTTCTCTAATAGAGTCTTACATCCCCTCATTTTTCTCATAGTCTAAACTGAAGTAATGGGGGTCCTTAATGTTCTTCGGATTGCACTGCCTTGCTTTTTTGCACTGTTCCAAAATGTTGCTTTTGCCAACAGTGAACTGATTTTGCAAAGACCTAACTCACTCACTTTATTGTAGAAACAAGAGTAGAATGCTAGGTGCTCACTGATGGCAGGCGATTCCTGCACACTGCCTTTTCATTCAAAGGGATTTTTAATTAGGGGCCTCCTCCCACCGACCCCAGAGAGGGTGGAATTTCATGGTAACGCTGTAACGTGGAGGTGCTTCCACTGGAAGGCACTGGGGCGGGGGCATGCCAGCAAAGAACAAAGATGATTTCCAGGTTCGGTATTGATCCCCGACCATAATAAAAACAAATGGCTCCTTCCAGATACACGACTACCCTCAGGGGAGCGAGCTCTCTGGGCTGCGTGCGGCAGGAAGCTGAGGATTTGGAAGGCTCCGTGGGCTGAGCGTGAGGTCTGGGTGGCCCTGTGGCCCTTGAGGCGCTGGCTGTGCAGGGCTGGGGGCGAGGAGGGATTCCGGCCCCACCCTGAGTTTCCTGCCTGTGACATGAGGGGGACTGGGTGAGGACCCTCAAGCTGACCCGGTCTCAGCATTGTGGAGGCACCCGCAGGGAGGTGAGGGGTGCTTGTGGGAGAGCCAGGGACCCCAGAGGCGGCAGCCTCTTGCCTGCAGGGTCTTGGGAGGCCCTGGCCTGCCCGGAGTCTCTCAGTTTCTATCTACAGAGCAACGAGCCATCGCATTTCCTGCCTCCCCGCACGTCTTGGGGCGGACCAGAGGAGAAAAAAGTACAAAATGGAGTTGGAAAATTGGAAAGTGCTCCATCTGAATATGAAATATTAGGGCTCTCCCGATGCAACACGGTCTCCAACCCCATCATTTACCTCGCGCTCCGGGAGGAAGTCGCGTTGTCATAAAAACATCTTGGAGCAGCAATCCATTATGCCTGTAGGCTGGGCGAAAATGCAGAGAGGTTTCCAAAAGAACGCGATTATAAAACCGTAAAAGAATCTAAGTTCAAAAGCCCTTGAAGACTGCTGGACTGAGCCTTAATAATTCAAACGATTCAGCCAAAGTTGTTCTTTCTCATGTCATAAAACATGTGTTTTGGACAAACCAGATAATGTGTCATAAAAAGCTCGGGCGGGATCCAGAAAACACGAGTTCTTGGGTCTCCTCCTGTTTGGGATGCCTGGCTGGGCTCCCGGGAAGAGGGGGACAGGGACAGCGGTGGGAGAACGGGCGAGTCCCCGGCCTCCCTGGGGTCCCCCCATCCAGAGCTCCCCCTGCTCCCCTTCCTCCCTTCTCCCTTTTCTCTGCAGGACGCCACGGGGGCCCCATGACTTCGCTGCAGGGTCCCTTCCTGCTCAGAGCCTGGGCTGTGGGCGTCACAGGGAGACCCAGCTCCGGATGCCCTTGGCAACAGGAGATTCACGGGCCAGGAGGATCACGGCTCCAGGCTCTGGGGAGCGGGCTGCGAGGGAGGGAGGAGGGCTTTGGGATGGTGTCCTGGCCTGGTTTAGCTTGTTCTGCTTTTGGCGATGCTGCAGCAGCTTAAGATTTACGAGATAACACATTTGTTTTTCCTGGAAACTCTTTAATATAAGAAACAGGTTTGCAACTCCCTCTGTGATCCAGAAGAAGGAGGCCAAGACTCTGTCTGCCTGGGACGCAGCCCAAGGCTGAGACCAACGCGGTTCTTGGGGTAGCGATTGGGCTTCTGCCGTCGCACCAAAGGGCACGCTGATGTTTATGAATGTCAGGCCTCTGGTGGCTTTTCGCTTTGGATTCAGCTATGGAGCCTCCATGAAGCAGAGCAGAAGAGTCAGCTATGGTTTGTGGGATCCTGAGTAGCGAGTGGTCCTAGGATCTGTACGGGGAGTTGTACCCCTTATATCAGAAGGGCTTCCGTACAGGGGGAGTCATTCCGGGCGAGGGGGGCCCAGCAGCTGGAAGAAGATCCGAGCTTTGGAGACGGAGCCAGGCCTGCTGGTCCCCACCCAGCAGAGCAGGCCTGGGAAGTCCAGCTCAGCAAGCATCAGGCCTGCTGCCGGCTTGCTGTGGCCCCAGCCAGAGGCCAGCTGCCGGGACCTGCGCAGGTTCTAGGGGCGCTGTGGACAGCAGGGCCTCTGCACCTCGCCAGTGACTCCTGGCGGTTACAAAACTCCCCTTGGAGAAGGAAAAGAACAATCCCGCTGTTTAGTCTGTGCGCCCACTTCACAGATGTGAACCCCCGAAGACATTATTAGAATGTAGAACCCTGCACATTTTTAGAGCTTGCGCAGTGCTGTCAAGACCGGATTTGTCTCGCTAGCGCTCCCTTCTTGAAGTTCACTTCTCAGCACACGATCTCCTGCCGTGGCAGGCTCTGATGTCGGTGACCCCTGCGTCTGTGCCGTGCCTCTGTTTGGAGTCAAATGCGTTTTGAAAGGCGAGCTGATGGCTCAAGCGTTCCGTGGAGGTCTAAAAGCGGAGACGTCAGCGGCGGGCCTCCGATGAGGAACAGCAGCATAACCGACAGTGCTGGAAGTGAAGGCACAGAAGTGCATCCCAGCGGGGTCTCCACGCGCTCCCAGCCGAAGAATGAGGTCTCCCGCTGCAGCTGTGCGGGAAGCGGCCTCGCTCTGCACGCGCTCTGCCTGGGCCCGGCTGCCTGCTGCGGGCCTGCCTTCTCTGTGGGTTACGACGCTTCACAGGGTGGAGGCGCAAAGGACAGAGTCAGTGTGGTGGGAATGACTGGTCAAGACCTCGGATTTGTCCAGATCAGGTTCAAGAACGCAGAGAACAAGCTAATTCGTTTTGGAGCGAGCGTTTGGCCAAGCAGTTAGCTGGGACAGCGGCATCCCAGATCTGCGTACCTGGGTTGGATTTCTGGTGCCAGCTCCTGACTCTGGCTTCCTGCTAATGCACACGGGGCAGGCAGCCGTGATGGCTCAAGCGATGGGGCTCCTGCCACTCACGAGGGAGCCTGGCTTGAGACCAGGCTGTCAGCGTTGATCTCTCAGCTGTTCGGGTGTCTGGGGAGTGAGCCAGCAGGTGGGAGCTCTCTCGCACCCTGTTTCTCACAATCTCTCTGTGTCTCTCAAATATACAAATACTCAAAGGCTGGTTAATTTTGTTAAAGGAAGAGGAGAACAAAACTGCTATTCAGAATCACATATTCCAAGTTGGAAAACAAAATGGAAGAGCGAGATCCCAGCAGAGCCTCCTTGGGCCCTCGTATAAGCAGCGGCGAGGCCATGGAGGAGGGCAGAGTGTTACTGTCACCACTTGTCACCAAGCAGCCTCTGTACCTTGCATGACAGCCTGAGTCACAGAAGCTTCCAGAATGTGTGCACGTGAGCTGCCACTCAGCGGGACGGGGACGGAGCAGCTGAAGGCAAAAGGCAGCACTTGTGGTCCAGCGACCTGCAGGGGGCCTTCAGCTAATGTGACACCGTTAATCCGGCAAATCTATGCAAGTGGAGAGTTTTCACGAGTCAATGACGATTTTGTAAACCACGATCAGGCTGAAAAGTGTGTTTTCCGTGGAGACTTGAGATCACGGTGAACCTGGGAGAGGCAGTGGCTCCCTGGTGCTGATCCACACCCCGCTTCACTCCCGGAGGCTGGGCAGAGCCGGGGCTCCGAGGCACAGACCCTGCCGGGGCAGAAGCGTCACTGGCCTCTGGGCCTGGGCACAGAAGGGCAGGAAGAAGTGCTTGTGAGTTTCCGTGATGCGGGACGGCCTTGAACATGTTAGAGTGGCCTGTGCCAGAGGCAAATGTCTGGCAGGGCAGTTGGCTTCCTGAATTGCCCAAACCCGGCCTACTGGGGTTGAAATCCAGTTTGGACGAGCAGGCTCAAGTGGCAGCCTCAAAGGCCCGACGAGGACCCAGCTGTCAGTCACCGGAGTCCATCTCTTCCAACACCCCAGGGTCGGATTCCACACTGACTCGGAAATTCATCACACAGCACCAGGAGCCCTCCACAGCTGTGCCCGAGGGCTGGGGCCGGACTGAGGAGAAAGCTGACTCAGGCCAGAGGCAGCCAAACAGCGGATCAGGTAGATCCCTTCTAGGCAGGAAGGTCACCCCGCGCCCGGCTGCTGAGCACGGCACACACATCAGCCGCCACGGGCTGGAAACGGAGTCTTCAGTGAGCAAACCTCCTCTGGTTTCCGGTCCACGTCCAAGCTGAATGTCCAGGACCCAAGAGGAGCCGGAGAATCCCAACAGCACGTGGTGTGCAGTTAACATGCTCTCATGTCTTAGTTTAAAAAGATGGAAACAGGTGGACCAGCGGCCCGAGCGCGTCCTGCTGAGCCTCCCGCCCAGCTCCAGATCGTCCTGAGAGGTTGTGAACGTGGCACGGCTCTCGCTGGCCCAACACAGTTTAACTCAATTTTCACAACTGCTGCGTTCAAAGGAGCAGATTGGCACAGGGCTCTCCAGATAGACAATGGGGAGGGCGAGCAGAAGGTGCTGTCCGGGGCATCGTCGATGTGTGCTTCAACCTGTGTCTGGAGACGTGGGCACCCCCGGGAATGGAAGAGACCCTGGGCCCAGGAATTGCAGCCACCAAGGATGGCAGCAGCCCAGAGCAGGTGGGGGGCACGGAGGGAAGCAAGTCACTCCCAGGGCTGTCTGAGATGAGCGGGCAGGGGCCATGGTAGAGGGGCCCCTGGAAGCCAGGGAGGAAGCAAGCATCTTTGAGAGAGGCAGGCAGGCTCCACTTTTGCGTCATCTTGGAGAAGAGTCCATCACAGCCGAGAGCTGGGAGCACCCTCGGAGAGGGAACACTGAGGAGCGTCAGGGATGCTGTGGGGCCCGGGGTGGGGTGGTGACTCCCAGGCTCCCACACTCAGGCCTGAGGGAAGGGCCAGGCTGGGAAGTTTGGGGTGCTGGGAGCTGGGAGGTGCGGTGTGCCCTGGGATCCCAGCTCGCCGTGCGGCGTCAGAGTCGAGGGTCCTTGCCCAGAGCACCGGTGCCGCTCTCCAATGACCCAGGGGCCCTGGTGCAGCACTGAGAGGCAGGCCTCACTCAGGAGCGCACGGGACAGGCACCAGGAAGCACCGCAGGCAGTGGGCGTCGGAGGAGGGAAGTTAACAGAGGGAAACCTCAGGGCTGAGGGGCTCTGGCTAAAGCCACCTAATGGGATTTTGGCTGCAGCCGGGCCGGGGCGGTCAGTTGTCGGCAGGTGAAGGAGTCGGTGTGCTTGGCCGTGGGGCTGACACGCACGAGTCACGGGAAGGGGAACACGGGAGAGAGGCGGGAGTACAGTGCAGTCCTGGCTTCTCCAGCGCCAGGATCGCATGCAACGCCTCTCCTCAGCTCTCCTGGAGGACGCTGGTCTCTCTGAGGCTGCCATCTGCAGAGCGGTGTGGGGGGGGGGGGCGAGGTGGCCGGGCCTCCAGGATACATCAGGGACACCTCAGCTGTGACCCAGGGGCTCTCAGAGGCCCTGCTGGTGCTGGCGAATGCGCAGGGGCCCAGCTGAAACAGGCGGGGACAGCGCCTCCCCCGCACCACCTGCCCTCCCGCCATCTCCACACCTGCCCCCAGGGCTGACAAGGGGGCAGCTTTGTGACTTCACTGGGTTCTCTTCTGCCATGGACATGACCTCATCACCTGGAATGAGTTCGTCCAGCTTGGTTGGAGCAGACTGAGGGAGGCGGTCACAAGCCCAGCAAGGGCCCTCTGTGTAGCCGTGTCCCGGGAGGGGCTCTGCCCTGGCCTGGCCTCTCCTGTGTGTGCCCTGCTCTGCTTCCTGGCCCTCGAGGACGAACCCCACTGAGCGAGCAGACAGTGGGAGAGGCTGGAGAATGACGGCACAGCACATAAAAGCACACGCGGGCGTTTCAGGATCTCGTCCTGGAAGCAGGGGCAGGGGCATCTGGCTGCTCTCGCCCAGCTCCACTTCCTGCCCTGCAGGACCACGGTGTGCGGGCAGCTGCACGCGAGGGGCCGGGAATCGTGCGTGTGCTGGGTCCCATCCCCTCGCCTCATTTCCTCAGCCCGGCGTTCCTTGAGGGGCTCCAGCTTCAGGATTAAGAACCAGAATCTCAGAGAGATGTCCGCTGAAGCATAGTCACCGGAGTCAGGATGTGGGAATGAGCTGAGCGAGGGCCGTGGACAGAAGGATTTGCACACATCCCTCAGCCCTGGGATGCGGCTGGACGGGAGGGCGCCGTGCCGCTGAGGCGGGCTGGGTGCAGAGTGGCTGAGCCGGCTAATGCTGCTTCCCTGAGGAATGTAAAATGGTCAAACTGGCAGGAGCAGGGAGCAGAGCCGCGGGCAGCAGGAGTGGAGGGCAGGGAGAAATACTGGCCAAGGGTGCACAGTGTTGGTCATGCAGGATGAACCAGTACAACATAGGGCCCTCAAATAGCAATACATTGCTGAAGGCTCAAAAATTATGTCAATACCATAGAGCTTATGTTAAATGCACTTAGCGCAAATGAAAAAACACATTTAGAGAATTACAAAATAAAAATAAACTGCGCAATAAGAAACTTTGTGTAAACAAAGACAGATACACGTGTGGCCTGGGTCCTGATGATGGCTGCACCTGTATTTGTTTACCTCCAAACTCTCGGGGTGGTGTACATTAAACAGGTGCGGCTTCAAACACGGTAATCAGACCGTCGTGAAGTGGCTTAAAGAACACATAAGGCAGACTCCAGGGAAGCAGCCAGTGTCCGGCTGACCGTTGAAGCAAAGGCGTCCAGTCTGCAGGCTGAGTGGGCTCACAGCCAAGCTATGTGGCCGAGTGGGTGTGCAGGGACACGGGGGGCGGCTGTGTGAGTGGTAGCCTAGCGGTGAAAGGATACTCAGCCAGTGTCAGCTTGCAAGTAAGGGGCACATGTTGTGTGACGGACGCAAAGGAAATGGGAGGTCCAGGCAGAGAGGCAGGTTCTGTCCCCACCAGGGCGGCTGGGATCGGGGTGGCGCAGGGCAGAGTGAAGCAGCTCCCGCCCCCTCGCCGTGGACTCTCGCCGTGGACTTCGCCATGTGCCTCTGCTCCCATTGGTCTCCTGTGCAAGCCGCGTGGCTTCCGCTCCCATGTCCCAGCGGCACCCCTGTGGCCGTGAGAGGCGTCGTCGGTCCTCCCCGGTGCTGTCCTTTGCATCGAGCGACAGACTGTGGAATACGTAACCCTGATGCCCATGAACACAGGACGCTTGCTCTGCCTGCCACATTTTGTCCCCGGAAAACCGGCAGCCGGACTCGAGCACCTGCGTTTAATTTTCACCAGGAGCCCCGTCCTCAGAGCTGAGCTGCACGACTTCCGTGCCCCTGGCCCCTGCTATGTCAGAAATGCACAGTGGCAGGTTGGCACATTGAGGCATTAATAATTTGCTATATGTGTTACAGATGTTGCATAAATGAACAGTGTTCTATCACTCCTCCCTGACACTGGGGCCCTTGGGGTGGCAGGCTAAGACCCAGATCTGTCTACAACCTGACTGCTGTGGAAAGAAAGGGGAAAAAAGTGGCCCCGCGGAGCAGAATCTCATTCCAGCTTGCAGAGCCAATTTTTCAGATGTTCTCTCTTTCCTGTTCCTTGTTCCTCCACTCAGACCTCATCTGGCCACGATGAAAAATGATGTGATGCAGTTTTTTATTCTGCGCCCGACTCTCCTCTGTGGTTCACTGACTGCAAGCTCCACAGAGGTCGTGACACGAGGAACAGAAGTGTTTGGAAACAGCCCAGGAACAACTTTCGGCTTGGCCCGCGTATGCCCAGGAAAACAAAACCGCTAATTGCTACCCCCTCTGCTCCGGCTCTGTCTGGGAGGAGCCCTGGGCGGGCGGGCAGGCGCACAGGGAACGCGCACTTTTGCAGGCGAACGTTACAGAGCCGTCAGGTGAGCCGAGCGCACCAGGTGCCCGGCTGCCCCGGACGGTGGGCTGTGCGGGTTCACATTCTGACAGCAAACAGCTGTAGATGCTCTTACGCCTAATTCAAATAATGAAATCAATAGGCTACACCACAGTTTCAAGTTTCCACAAACAAACTTGTATGAAAAATGATATTAATTTATCTGGGGTGACTTCAGCCAAGAAATAGATTATTCTCTGTCACTTCTGAGGGGCAGGGCAAAAAACAAAATCTGAACTATTACCAAAAAAATGTCGCTTGGAGAGTCGAGGGGCCTAATAAGCAAAATGTGTCTTTTCAGTTTAGATTAATCACGATTGCTTGTTTGTTCATTCTGCGGCTGCGACCATGTTTGAAATGCTAATAAATTGGGTTCCCTTTTCATCCGTCTCCTTGGGAGAGTGGCTCTTTCCAAACATAACACACATGTCGGCAGCCTGCCCGAGTTTTTCTGTTTTTCATATCATATACACTTTTAAAAAATGCCACACAGCAGTGAGCCTTCTATTGAATAATTCCAGCACGGGTAAAACCTGAAGGTTAGCGATCCAAGTTTAAGCCAAATGGTGCCAGATAAAATTCCAATTTAGACACGGTTCCAATTCACGCCGCTCTCAGCCCGTAACCTTCCGCGCGCAGTGCAGCCCGAAGATTTAATAGTGTCACCAGCAGGGCACGCATAAATAGCAACTTTTATTGGCCACTATTTTGGAAATGTCAAGAGGGCTACAATATGGTTCTGGTTTGCATTCAGCGGCCGCCCCGCACACCTAGCTGCATCGTGAAGAGCGGTGTTCAGTGGGGCGTATCATAATTCCACCTGAAAAGGTGTTTTCACCCCAGAGGCTTCTGCTGGGGGACTTGGCACACACTCCCCCACAGTGGCGAGAATCCGCACCCTCCTGTGGGGTCTCCAAGGGGCTTGGGGTCCTGTGCGGGGTGTGGTAGGGCCACAGGCCTCGCTCCCAGGTGGCTCACAGTGTACGTGGAGTTAGCAGCTCTGTCCCTGGATGAGCGTCCGTGGAGCCGAATGCAGGGACAGGGGACCGAGGTCAGAGCCGACCAGGGGTGATCCATCTGGGGTGTGAGACGAACTGAGAACATGGGTGGGAGGAGGATAGGCACCCACCCCCGTGAGAATGGCCAGTGGGGCTGGCACCCCAGGAAGGGTGGGTGCTGTGTGGGGGACACTGACTCAGGAGTGGCGTTTCCACCACGGTTTCAAGTCCTTCTTGTCCGTGTGCTGTGGCAGGAGGCACACACTGCCTTCACGTGGGGCCTCCAGGGCACGTGGCCAGCTCAGCGGATGCGCCATGACCCCAGACACCACGTGTCCACTCCATGTCTGATACAGGAAGATCTACTCAGTGCTGGGGCAGTTCGGGGACCAGGAGCGGGCGCTGCTGTGTGCTGTATGCTGTTGTTTCCTGGGGGGAGCACGGCGGACTCAAGCGCCCCTGAGTGACAGAGCCTGGGCTCCAAGCCCTCCCCGGGACAGCTGCGGACATGGGGGTCTCAGAGGAGCCCAGGTTGCCCTTCTGGGCCCTGCTGTGTCCAGGAGTGGCCGGTGTTTTTTTTTTTTTTTTTTTTTTACCGCAGACAAATGATCTCAGTGCATGGGTTTCCACTCCCTGCCGCTCCTTGGCAAACCACACAATCCTGCTCGCTGCGGAAATGCCCCCAAACCTGGGCTCCCGTGGGCACGCCTGAGGAGTTGATGACAGCTCCATAGGCACCGCCCAGCGGGCCCCTTGGCAGGCGAGCCTGCGAGAGCAGGAGCAGACCCATCCCCTCTGCCTGCTGGGAACGGCCCTGGGCGCCTGCCCCCACTGTCTCAGGTCAGCTTAGCAGGGCCAGCTCTGCAGGGGGCAGCGTGGAGAGCCCTCCCCTTCCATGCCTGGATGGCAACAATCCCCCAAAGACAGCCCTGAATATAAAACCAATCTAGGAGGAAGCCCGGCTTATTTAAGGAAACCGGAGAGCTTTTTCCTATTGCAAAGCCAGCCCCATTCCTATGCTTGTTCAGTTATGGGTGACTTTAACAAATGTTTTCAACCAAATTTAGAACAGCTGGTTTTCCAGAAACTGCAGGAACATAAAAAAAGAGCTTCGTTTGGTGCCATACCCAAATAAACAGAAGTTTAAAACTCGGGCTCTGTGGCCCCGCAGCCCTGCAGCCCTGGTGGCTGCAAGGCTGGCCTTCGCCCGGGGGAGATGGCGCAGAGCCGGCCAGATGGAAACACCTCGTGTGCTTTTCGGAATGAGTGCAATTGAAATAATGGAGGCTGCTGCTCTGAGACCTGGAGAATTTCCTAAAATGTGCACACGGACCGAGACAGAAAACGCCACGTGTCCCACGCCGAGGCTCTCAGACAAGCGGAGGGCATTTATGTCTTCTCTTCTGAAAAAGAGAAAGCACTCCACTTCCTACATGGTGTAACCGTAGACTTTGCGTAAAGCAATCGCTTCCCGGTGCAGAAGTGGTTTTCCGTCTTTCTCCTGCTGGGAGGCTCCCTCCCTCCTTTCTCACCGCTGATACCGGGTTTCATTTGCTTCCAGAATCCAGCAAATCAGCGAAAGCTTCCCAGACGGTCAGAATCTTCGTTCTAGAGGTCAAACGTCCCCTTCTTCACGCCAGGGAGGGTGGGATTCGGGGGCTCCTGTTTTATATTAAAATAAAAAAGCCAGCTTGCACTCATAAGAGGAAGGATTTCCCTGAATATGATTTCTGAAGCTGTAGCTCTGGTTCCTATTCCCCCAGCAGCACTTGCTGGCTAATACGCCAGATATCAGGGAGCAGGGATGGCTGAGAACATGTTTATTAGCACATTAAACTCAGTGTAAGCACCCAGCGCCAATGCTCCCCTGGACAGCAGGACCCAGGCAGCCAAATGAAGTCCACATGGCACGGCCAGGCCCGCCCCCCAGGGTACGGGTTGCCTCGGAGCTGCCTAAAACGCCCGGTTAAACTCAGCACTGACGTGGTAACTAATGCAGCCCCGCGCATTTCTGGATTGAGCAGAGCCCAGAGGCCCTGGCTTAGAAAAGACACTGTGTGATCCAGGGCAGAACGTGTCCAGTCACATCCGGGGGTGGAGGTGCGTCCTGTGGGCTGGCGGACAGAACCCCCCGGGGCAGACCAGCCAGAGCGTCCAGACAGCCGGCTGTGCGTGCGGAGCCTGGAATCCCAGCGGTCAGGCCTGGCCTTCCCAGGGTTCCCTGTCCACTTCCAGAGCGAGGTGTTCTGAGCTTTGCTGTGAAGAGCCGGCGCCAGGGCCCTAGCTCTCCTGGAGGAGTGGCAACGGCTCTGCTTGAGTCACAGGTCCCGGCCAGGCCGTTTGCAAGGTGAGCTACTGACCCACAGAACCCTCCCAGGCCGTCCTGCGTAGAGCACCACACGGCACACTCCCAGATGCCCTGTTGGGAAGACAAGTTGTCCGGAGCCCGGGCCGGAGGAGCCGTGCCGTGTGCAGGGACACCTTGGATAGGGCTCGCCTGTGCTTGCAGCATGACAATGGGAGGGACAGTGGCTAACCCGGCACCCTCAGCCCTCTTGGCTTCCGCTCTTGGGCTCCAAGGTGGCCCCTGCAGAGAAGCGGGTGCAGGTGAAGGTGTCAGAGGGAAGTACTCAGAGGCCGCATCAAAGCCTTTGAGAGATCTGATGCGGACCCCCGGAGTCTGAGGCACCGTAAATGCCGCCGCCCGGCCTGCGGCCCTCGCGGGGGCCCCAGTGCCCTGTGTCTAGCGCTGGGCCCCGGGCTCACGCTGCTGTGGAGTCCATACGAGGCTTTTTCACAATACACATTTCCTGTGGATTTGTAAAGACTTATTTGAAAGGCAGACTTACAGAGACAGAGGGACACACACACACACACGAGTTTTATGGATTTTGCTACCCGACGCCACACTCACAATGGCATGGCCTTTGAAACAGCTGGGACGCGTCGGCCAGGGCAGGGGCAGAGGAGCCTCAGACGCTGCACGGGCAGGACAGACCCTCGGAGACACAGCTAAGCCCACTGCACACATGTTCTCGGGGGAGGGGGCCCTCCAAATGCTCCCTGGGGTTCCTCCAGCAGAGCTGGCTGCCACCCGCTCCTGCCCTGTGAGTGGAGGCGGGGCCCCGATGATGGTCTTTCGCTGAAGTCTTTGGTGACCCCTGGTGTCACCGTCAGCAAAGCTTCTCCTGACGGAGGCCAGTTGGATGTTTGAGCTGGCACTGGCCCGGCTGGGACTGGCGCTGTGACACGGGGGCCAGTCGGATGTTTGAGCTGGCACTGGCCCGGCTGGGACTGGCGCTGTGACACGGGGGCCAGTCGGATGTTTGAGCTGACACTGGCCCGGCTGGGACTGGCGCTGTGACACGGGGGCCAGTCGGATGTTTGAGCTGACACTGGCCCGGCTGGGACTGGCGCTGTGACACGGGGGCCAGTCGGATGTTTGAGCTGACACTGGCCCGGCTGGGACTGGCACTGTGACACGGGGGCCAGTCGGATGTTTGAGCTGGCACTGGCCCGGCTGGGACTGGCGCTGTGACACGGGGGCAGTGATTAGTGCAGAATCTTCCAGATGTTCTGTATGAAGAGCGATCGCAGACTCAGAAACCTCAGAGCTTACCTGCACACCCTCTTAGGAAAGAGGAGCTCCCCCCTCCATCCTATTCACCAGATAACTCAAGATGTTTTGGGTTTTGGGTAAAGGCTCTTGATAGGATAATGGGAGCGGACCCTTCTCCTGTCTGTCTCAATCTGGTAGAAGCAAATGGGGTGAGCATGGGGCCAAGGCTCCATGCAGCCTTGTCCTTGTCTACAACGTGAAAATGTTGTACATGTTGACATCACACCAGATACACAGGCACTGCAGCACACACACACGTGTGCATACGGGGTAGGCATGAAACAGGGACACGTGCACACACATACACACAGGTTCTGAGCTGGTCACGGTCCGGGAGCCCTGACACCTTCCAGCACCCGCCTGGCGACTGTCACCGTCACCCAGCAAAACGCATGCTGTGATGCAGCTGTGAACTCAGATGGCATTGCAGATCATGCCAGTTTTGCCTGTGCGCGCGCATTTGTGCGTGTGTGTGTGTGTGTGTGTGTGTAGCGTGTGCAGTTTCAGCACCTGTGCAGAGCGGGGATCGGCAGGTGAAGACACAAAGCTGCCTCGCACCGCACCCGGCCTCCTGCTCTGGGTCTGCAGTGAAAACTCTCTGTCCTCCTTCTCGGGTCCCTGCGCCCTTCTGCCCCTCATCGTCCTTCCTGCAATCTTGTTAGCTCGGGAATGCTGCGTAGACGTAGCCACGTGGCACTTCACCCTTCAGGACCGAGATCCATCCCAGTCCTGTGAGCTTTCTTATTCCCCAGCGGTATTGCGTCACTTGGATGCACTACGATGCAGCCATTCACCCACGAAGTGGGCGTGGGTTGCTTCCGGCTTGGGTCTGTGGCAAACAAGGCTGCTCTGAAGGTTGTTGGGACACCCGTGTTCCCGGCTCTGGGATGCACGCCCAGGAATGTGGCCAGTGTTCGTCTGGAGATGCAGCGTCTGTCCCACTGACACTCCCTCAGCAATTGTAAGGGATCCAGTTTCTCCGTCTCCTCAGCGGGGTGGGTATTACCACAACTTTTACACAGCATCAGCCGCTCTGACAATGACACCTCATTGTCATTCCTGCCTGCATTGTCCGAACGGGGGAAGATGTGGAACACACCTGATGTGCTCATTTGCCGCCCGCTCGTCCTCGTTCTGTGAGCAGCCTGTCTTCGCCCGCTTTCTAAGTGAATTGCTGGTAGCTTTCCTGTTGGATTCTGAGAATTATTTTTATCGGTCTTTTGTCAGAGATGTGGTTTGCAAATATCTTCTCCCTTATTTCGTTCTCTTAATGGAATCCTCACAGCCGAAGTTTTGCATTTTGTTGAAGTCCAGGTTGTCAGAACAGTCACTCGTCGAAGTTCTCCGACTGCGATGCTCTTTCCTGAGAAGGAGAAACCAGCTATCCTGGGGCCTCCGCTAGGTCTGTGTCTGTCTGCCTTTCTGGACTGCGAACTTTTCCTTTCAAAATACCAAGGAGGCAAAAAACAAGGCCAGGGCACCCGTTGCCGGGCTGCCGTGCAGCGCTGGGGTCTCCAGCCGCTGCCTGCCTGCAGCCGTGGGGAGCGGGGGTCTGCAGTCCATTTTGCAGATGCATCTGTGCTGTTTGTTGCGCTAAGCGCAGGGCAGGGAGGAGCTTGTCTATTCCGTCTCGTCTAGAATCCGCTGCTGCTGATCTTACATCCGAGGCTGGTTTGGTCGCAGTTTATGAGTGCAAATACTTGAAACATAATTATTTTAACACTGAACTTTTCTGAGGACAGTATTTCCTGGAGAAAATCTGGTTAAGTCAGTTTAAAGTAAAAATGGAAAGCCTTGAAATATTTAGCTGCGGCATAGAAAGTTGGTCACGGAATTGTTCTACCCAAATCCTTTCCATCAAGATCGATTCTCCCTGAGTACATTCGGGAGCTAAGCTCCGACTCTTCCATCGGGATTCTGCCCACACAGCTTCCGTTCATCCCAGTCTTGTCCAGTGTGGACTTTCTATGACGGGCATTGCACTCTTCAGCTCCAGTACTTTCTAGATCATTTTTGCAGATGTGGATCTGTCCCCAGTTGTTGGTCCTTCTCACAGTTCTGCCCCACACACTTCAGCCATTATCAATTTACTTGTGTGCAGACCTGCTTCTTCCATGATAATCATCGTGATAATCCACTTCCGGGGATGGAGCCACTGCTCAGAACTGGAGCACACAGAAGAAACTAAACCTGCATCCTCGCGACAGCCACAGGCCGCCCTCCCTGGCACTTCTGTGCACCTCAGAAGGATTTGCTTCCGTCCAAGTGCAGGACGGACAGGGCCCCCAGAAGCTGCGACCTGTGAGGCACCTGCTGCTATGGCCTCTGTGTGAGTGGGAGAGGAAGGGGCCCAGCTCTGAACCACCTGGGAAGGAGCTAGGAGAGGTGGGGACGGAGCAGGGCTCTGCGGGGGCAGGGTGGGTGTCTCTCCCAGTAGGGGCCAGCATGGCCTCTGAGAACATGTGCGCTCACAGCGGCCATTGGCCATGCTGCGGGCGGGCAGCGTGAGCCCCCAGGGAGTGACCTGCTGCCCTCTCATGCTCAGGGTGCCCTCACCCAGCAGCCAATCAGCGCTGGGGCAGCAGCTGCGGGAGGAGCAGGCAGTGGGCAGAGCTGCGCGGCAGGGCTGTGGCCCGCACGGGACTCCCCTGGCGTGCTCTGCCGGGATGGCCAGGGCTGAGGAAGAGGAGGGTGTGCTGGAGGACAAAGTGCTCAGAGCAGGAGCACGTGGTGTCCTGTCTGCCCCCACCACCTCTGCACCTGCCGGAAGCTCTCCTGTGGCCGCGTCCGTGAGCACCAGCCCCCGTGGTCAATGTCCAGGCCCACGGCTTCTTCCTCTGGGGTTCCCTAAGCCCTGCCCTGCCTGCTGGCACGTCGCCTCCCCGCTGCAGAACTCGGCCGTTCTCTTCCCCTGGGCCTCTTCCGTGCCCCTCTGCCTAGTTTACCCTTTTCCTTTGCTGGGGAGAGGCCCCAAGTGCAACTTAGAATATGCAACCAGTGCAGCTCACTAGCCGCTAGTGGCTCCCCTTGGCCCAGAGAGGACCCTGAGAATGGAGCTCAGAATGCGAAGTGGGACTGAGGTCACCCAGGGCTCCCCGGGGGGCAGCTTGCTTGAGCTCCCCTCTGCCAGTGGACGCTGGGGCCCTGGGGTGGTGGCACTGCCTGCCTGTCACTCTCCGCTGCTGTCCCAGACCCTCAGCCCATAGTCCCTCTTGCCGAGGAGGCCGTGAGCCCTTCCTGCGCCCACGGGCAGACAGCGGCATTCACCACATTTGGCTGCACGCTTAGGGGTGGCGCAGAAGAAGGAGGATCCGGAAAGCAAGGGGAACACAGACGTCAGACACGTGTCGGACCCTGGTGCTGCTGGGCTGTCACCCATCCACACTCGCCTGCACCCTGTCTCACAGGTCCCCCGCCTGGAGGGATGCACGGTGGGAGGGAGAGCCATGTCTGGGGCCCACGTGGGCAGTCGGTCTAACTTTTGTTGGGGTGACCCCCCCAGGGAGGTGGCCAGCCCGTGCTGGGAACTGCATCCCCTGAGCTCCTTGCTGGGGAATCATACGGGGCCTGCGTCCCTCCTGGTTCTCCGGCCTCCTTCTCCTTACCTGGAAAATGGGAACAATACTGTTGCCTTGCGTACTTACTGGCGTTACGAGAACCAAGTGGGAACAGGCAGGCAGCTGCGGAAACACAGACGCGCAGTGTGTGCATTCAGCAGTCCCTTCCGGACAGGGGGCCCGAGGGGAGGCCAGGCCAGACCCCCAGCCCTGCAGACATCAAAGTCAATCCCGAGACCTCACGTGTCTGAAAACATTGCGCACCTAGGAGACGCCTTTCCAATTGCTGCAGAAGACAGCTGGGCCCCTGGTGGGGAAGCCGGGGGCCCTGCCACGGGGCGTCCCGAGGTGACTGTGACCTTGGACACAGCTGTGGCAGGGCGGATGACACACACGTGCTCCCTACACATGCTCATCCTGGGGCCGACGCGGTCCCTCCTTGGGAGGGTCCATCCGCGCCCGCCGGCTGGAGCGGCTCTGGATGCCCAGGCGATGGTCCCTGTGCCAGCCCGGAAGTGGGTCTCAGGTGGGGGGCAGCTGCCGAGCCCCCTTATGTTCCAGGCTCCCCACTGCTTGTTTGCTGCACCAGTGGGGGGAGAAAGTTGGTGAAGACAGGTGGGAAAAACACAGCTTGGGGTGGACTTCACACAGCATTTGATTGTCCCAAACGATATTCCTGGGAATTTAGTTCAAGATAATTTTGCCCGGCATTTGAGAACAAAAACTCACTTCCTCGCCCCATTGCCCCCGGCAGGTGTGTGTGTTTTAATTTGGGCTGCGTTTATAAAGCAGGGAGAAGATGCTGAGCTGTGTTCCCCAACGAGAATCAACGACTCAGAGCTGGGAGACAGACAGGACACCAAGCAGCCTGGTGTGGCCATGGTAGCTTCCCTAAGTCCTGCCCCTGTGGCTCACGCCCAGCTCTTCTCTGAAGCCTGTCGCCTGTTCTGTTGGAGGGGAGCAGGCCAAGCCACCAGCCCCCTCTCCCCCCTCTCCAGCCGGCGACAAGGCCTGAAATGGCCCCATCTTGCTTACAGAGTCTTCACAGTATTGTTCGTGATGACTTTAAGACAAATGACAATGGTTTCTTTTTTTTTTCCAAGATCTATTTATTTATTTGAAAGGTGAAGTTACAGAGAGGCAAAGGCAAAGAGGTCGTTCATCCTTTTGGTTCGCTCCCCAGATGGCCACAACGGCCAGAGTTGGGCTGATCTGAAGCCAGGAGCCAGGAGTTGCCTCCGGGTCTCCCACGTGAGTGCAGGGGCCCAAGGACGTGGGCCATCTTCCACTGCTTTCCCAGGCCACAGCAGAGAGCTGTCTCGGAAGTGGAGCAGCCGGGACTCGAACCAGTGGCTTTGCCTACTGCGCCACCATGTCGGCTCCAACAATGGTTTCTTATGAAACCACCCAGAGATAGTCACAGTTGCCCCCTCCTCTGACTTCTCAGAAAGACCTGATGCTGTCACCACAGGCTTCCTGCTGCCGACGGGGCACCTCCAAGCCACCTCCACTGTTGGGGTCTCCTCCTGTAGTAGACCTCCAACCCAGCAGCTCAAACCAGCACCCCCGCCCACTGCGAGTCGTGACGGTCTATGGTGGGAAAGAGTCCTTGGGCGAGAGTCAGCCCCGAAGCCTTCCGTTCTGAAGTGAGGCAGACTGGAGCCCAGAGAGTGAGCAGGGCTCCCCAAGCGCCTGCCGCAGGTCAGCTGCAGAGGACGGAGCGCATGAGGGCTGAGCCCTGCTCCGTGAGCTCACAGGTGCCGCTCATGCCGCCCGTGCCTGGAGGCTGGGCTTGGAGCGCCCTGATGGACCCGAGGGATGCGTCACAAGGCCAGGCATGTGAGGGCTGAGCTGTAGCACCTGTCGGGGAGCAAGGTGAGGTTGGTTTTCCCATCACGGTGGCCTTTTGGGGACGGCACAAACATCCCCAGACATCCCCCAGCCTCCTGGCTGGCTTTCTGGGACTCGCGAGGTATTTGGTTCGGAACATCTCCTGCTGTTCCGCAACTGGGAATTAGGATGAGAACTCCAAGGGAGTGGTTTCCATGGCAACTCCACCCTCACAGGCGGTTTGGGGGCTTTTACTCCCACTCGGAGTACGGCGAGGGTTCTGCAGGCACACGGCACACGGACGGGTGCTAATTACCTGCCCCGGCCAGCTGCGGTGGGCAGACGGAGGGCAGGCGCGGTGCTGCCTGGCAGACCCCTCGGCAAAACGGATGCCGCCACCTTCTGAAAGTGAGCCATCGTCACATCATCAGACTCTCCTGGGAGAAGTGACGCTGTCCCCACAGAGGGACATTCGCCTTCCCCGTGAAGGCTCGGCCTCGTGCCTCTGTGGACTACAGTTGGTTTCTGGCCCTGCCTTTTGGTGGCATCGCTGATCCCTGTGACGTCAGTGGAGGCACCGAGGAGTTGAATCAGTCAGATGGAGACTCAGGCCACCGCAGTCCTCAGCTCTTGGCCTCAGCTGTCCGCATCTCAAGGTGACGAGGCCAACGGACATGATCTCTCAGCAGACACTTCTGGGACGATGGAACTCGGCTCTCAAATGGGCTTGAGATCTCCCGCTCGGGACTCCTGGAAAGCAATGCCCGCAAAAACAAAGGACCACCTCTCAGCCTGCAGGTGCCTGGGAAATGGCCGTCTCACAGGCTCGGCACCAGGGTCAAGTGCACTGAGAACAGACAGACAGCGTCTGCTAGACGCTTCTCACACAGACTCCAGGGCTCCAGGACTCCGCGGAGCGGCTTTGGGAAGGCTGTTAGACCTCAGCTTCTTTACCTGCAAGACGGACACCGTAAAATGACGTTCCAGAGAGGAGCACACACACAGAGCCCGAGTTGAGAAACCCGGCTTTGCAAGAGCAGTCTCCCTCATCCAAACCTCCAGCTTGAACTCACACATTCGGAGTAATTTGCTTCTGAGTGGCGAGAAGTTCGCTCAGACTCTGCACTGAAGAGTGGAGCTTCAGCTTCATGCGTGACCGCCGGCTTTCTCAACAGCATCCGCCCTGCAGCCCGCACCTGGGAGGACACCGGGCCATGCAAAAGGGCACCAGCACAAAGCAATTTGGAGTGAAGTCAGGGGTGTGCCATGCGGGCCACGTGTCTGCCTTCCCTGGCCCTGTGCCCTGCTTGAGGATGGGCCCTCCACCTTGTCTCGTTGCTTCGCAGTTGTTTTCCCTGCGGGACATCGGAATCGTGGAGGGCACGCACTTGCACCAGCATGTCGTGGGTGCTCTGTCACTCTTTCAGCAGACACCGCGTCACACCCAGCTTCTGGGTCTCCTCGGGGCAGGGCCTCCCCCTGGCAGAGTTTCCCACACGCCGTGGTGCTCAGCCCCCAGGGACAGAGGCATCGGCGGACGAGGGGACCTTCAGCATTTGCATTCTGGGTCCCCTCGGTGAGAAATGCGGGAGCGGATGGGGCTTTCGCTGCACCTGCGAGCTCCTTGATCCACGGGAGGAGGCCGGGGCGGGCAGTGGAGAAACCGCCATTCTGTTGCTCACCACAGCAGGCTCTTCCAACCCCTGCCTGCTGACACGCACCCGTCTGCAGTGCACCTGTCCAGTAGTGGCCGAGTGGCTTGGTGTTTTCCACAAAGCGGGCCTAGGACAGTCACGGGCCACCTTGTCCCTGCCTCCGCACAGCGCACTGTCCCGTCACTCTGGCTGCCCTGGGCCCTCACCTTCCCACGCAGCCCTGGCCCCCAAGCCTCACCTCCAGTTCTGCCAGGGAATCGGAGTTGAAGCAAGGAGGTGCTGCGCCGGGGGTGGGTGCTGGGGTGAAGGGGTCGACAAGAAAGTCAGGGGCAGGCTCCTGTGGCTGGGTCCCAGAGGACATCAGGCTTTCTGGGTGACGCCAGTGGGGCTGTGACACAGACGATGACAGGGATGGGCTCATTCTGAATGTCGCAAGGGGACATAAAGGAGAAAGATCGCCATGCGTCTGCTGTTGTGACAACTGGTTCCCGCCATTATTGAGAGGGCTGAGGGACCATACAGCCTCCTGAATGGCTTCCTGTGGGGGATGGGGGCAGAGACACCTGGGACCACGCCTCCCCCAGTCAGACGTGCAGGAAAGCCCATAGGCCAGCTCAGAGGTTACTGGGAAAGCTACAATGCAGTGTTCCCTGCTCCTTCTGGGGCCACACACCATACACGCTCATGTGCACAGACACACACCACACACTGTACACGCTCCTGTGCACAGATACACACCACACACAGCATGTGCTCCTGTGCACACACACACCACACACAGCAGGTGCTCCTGTGCACACACACACACCACACACAGCAGGTGCTCCTGTGCACACACACACCACACACTGCAGGTGCTCCTGTGCACACACACCACACACAGCAGGTGCCCCTGTGCATGCACACACCACACACAGCAGGTGCCCCTGTGCACACACACACCACACACAGCAGGTGCTCCTGTGCACACACACACCACACACAGCAGGTGCTCCTGTGCACACACACACCACACACAGGACGTGCTCACGTGCACACACACTTCACACACGTGTACATGCGTGTCCCCAGCACTGTGCCAGTCCCAGCAGCCCCACAGGAGTGGTCTTCAGAGCAGCAATGCTCAGTGGGCAGCAGGTCAATGGGCTGCCTGTTGGGTGCTCCAGGGGTCTGGGGTCTCCCTCAGCCCACTGTGAATGGAGGGGCTGGGTGAGCAGGCGCGGACCACCAAGGGAGGGCAGGTCTTCAGGGTGTCCTGGGCTGAGCCGGTGTCTCACCCATAACCGACGTGCCAGGAGCAGCCAGGGCCTTCTCCCCAAGGTCATTCACCTCCGGCACCTGCAGCCTCAGGAGTCTGGTTCTGAAGACGCTGGGGTTGGGGGAGCCGAGACAGCAGCCCCTCCCACGATGAGGAAAGTACGCCGTGTGCAAACCTGGAGACGAGTGTACAGCCTGCGCAGGACGACCCCGCTGCTGACAGTCAGAGGGATCAGCTCCACCCAGACAAGCCAGGGCTGCACAGCTGCGGGCTCTGTGGCAACTCTTGCCTTGAGGATTCGTGCAAGTGCACAGAGGAGCCTCTGGGGCAAGGTCATTACCTTCGAGCTGGACACAAAACTGGAAGAAACGGCTCGTGTTAGGAAGAAGCGCTGCTGCTGAATACAATTAAGCATGCAAGAATCTGTAACTCTGGCACCATTTGTGCACTTAGAAATCTGCTCCCATTTTCCCCTCCCAGATGTTACAATAATGGTGTCAACACTTGTACTTCTTTGTCCATAAGCTGAAAATGATGGCTGCTTCCTGCGTTGCTGAGGGCTTCGGAGGACGGAGGCCCAGCTGCTGAGCACATGCATGCCGACCCTGCCCGAGCCTCGTGTTTCACAGCGACCTCAGCTTCCTGTGCCGAATGGGAACCGATGTGAGTAAGTACTTGTCAGACTGTTCCTGAGGAGTGACGTCGTGGAGCCGCGCTGCCGTGTCAAGCATCTGCTCCATCCATTACACTCAGATGGGAGCCGGCAACGCACAGTAGGGGCAAGGAGCGTCAATAAATTAAAATTCTCCCGTGAGCGCGCTTTCCAAGACGGTGCCAGTTGGAACAATGAAGAAAAAAGGCACTCGCAAAACAAGAAAGGGACGTTTTTGCTCACCCTCAGAACCACTTGGAGCAATCATTGTAACCTGGCTTTCTTGATGCAGCTGGCGAGTTTCTTTGTCGAAATCGAAGCGCTGGCAGATGGCCGGTTCGTGCATTTCAGTGGCTCCGTGGGACAGTGGGGGCCCACGTCTCTTAGAAGGAACATTTGTTTATTTTTTCTGAGGATATAGTCTTCATCAAAGTACTGGGAGGATGAAAGAAAACAAACAAGTGTCACTATAGTCAAGTATGTAAGTTACGGTCGGAATAAATGCTCAAACAATTATTTATTGTATCTGGAATTCGATGCTGGAATTAGGCGAGGTTATGTTGCTGCACCGGGAACGGGAGTTTTGTCGACTCTGACGACTCCCTTAACTAATACCAGGAAAACAGAGCGAACTGTAGTGCAGCTTCGAAGTTTCTTCAAGGGCATGGCTCCCGGCTGATACTATGGACTAGCAGCTAAGAGTGGCGACGTCCCGTCCCAGTCTCTCCAGGACACGCCCCGCCACGGCCCATCTAAAGTCGGGTGAACTGTGAGAAACCTGGAGCTGGGGAATCCAGTCACCCTCCCAGGCTCTCCCCGCCGGCCTTCTTCCTCTTCCTGGTGCATGTTGGAAGCAGCCTGGGTTGCCCGTGAGCCCCCATCTTTCCTGGAACACAAGGTCAGGGCTGTGAACACACAGGTGAGGAGGTTGGCCCAGCAACAGGAACCATACTCAAGGCTTTGTGAGCAGCAGGGGGCAGACAGGGGGATCTCAGAGCGCACCTGCGGCGTCCCAGGCAAAGTCCCACCCTGCTGGCCGAGATCACTGGCCAGCCCTCGTGCCCGCATCTGGAGAGAGTGGAGGACAGAAGCACATGTCCTCCCAGGCTCAGGTCCTGAAGCACCCGTCACACTCAAGCCACAAGCCTGTCTTAGGGGCTGCCTGATTGGTCCCCTGGCAGTAAGGGGCACTGGGAGCCCAGTCCCTCCATGTCTGTTTCTCCCGGGTACTAGATGGACTCTGTAATGGTCATTAACAGGACTGAATCCAGTCTGTGCACCCGCTTCCAAAAATCCTGATGCTCATCTGAGGTGATAAACTAGACGCTTATTGACGTTATGTGAAGCAGATGCTGAAGTCCATCTTCCCCAGCCCATCCTGCCCCCATCGCTAAGAACAAGCACTGTTACGGAGGAGACCATTTTCATCTGTTTGCTCCAGGGCTGGCGCCGTGGCTCACTTGGTTAATCCTCTTCCTGTGGCACCGGCTTCCCATATGGGCACTGGTTCTAGTCCCGGCTGCTCCTCCTCCAGTCCAGCTCTCTGCTGTGGCCTGGGAGGGCAGTGGGGGATGGCCCAAGTGCTTGGATTCCTGCACCCACAGGGGAGACCAGGAGGAAGCACCTGGCTCCTGGCTTCGGATCGGCGCAGCTCCGGCTGTAGCAGCCATTTAGGGGATAAACCAATGGAAGGAAAACCTTTCTCTCTGTCTCTCTCTCTCACTGTCTATAAGTCTACCTGTCAAATACATAAAAACAAATCTGTTTGCCCTTTAAACATGACCATGGGCAATCCCTCCCCATTGCCTGTGCCCTTTGGTTGTGATCCCGGAAGCCGGCCTGGCAGGACAGAGGCCCCCGCAGTGCCACCACATTATCCACAAAGTCGCTGAGAGCCCCTGTGGATATTTGGCTCCAAAGCCGTGTTCTTAACTGAGTAGGGGATGCTCTTTCAGACATGGCCTTGACTCCATCTCTTCCATGGACCGGCCTTGTGTCCTGGAAGCTGCAGGTAGCATCGCAGGCCTCCTAAGAGGGCAACTGTGCTCACGGGTTCTTGGGAGAACGGATGAGTCGATGACAGGGATCAGCCTCGCGTGGGGAGCCCAGGAGGGACGTCCTGGCAATACCGATTCCAGATACTATTGCTGTTTTCACCCTGAGATAAAAGATGTCTTGCCAGTTTCCCCCACCCAACCTTACCTGCCTGGTGTAACCAATTTATCCCTGATGATTAAAAGAACAAAAATGTTCAAAAAGTCCATGCAAAAGGGGATTAAAAGATAAGCACATTTTAGTGCAAAAAAATGAAATGCGTGATAGTTTGCTCATGCTAGATATTTTCCATGAACTTTTTGAAGTCTGCTGGTGTGAAACCTAACCCATGAGGACGGTGCGGGCCTTGATCTTGTCCAAGTCAGGGCTGTGAACCGTTACATTGTATCTGCCTAACTAACACTGGGTGTGTTTGCAGCGCCCCATCCACGGAGGAGTTGGTGCACAGACAACGGCTGCAGCCCTCAGGAGGACATGCTACACCGCAGGTCTTCATTACTGCCTGGGGACTCCCCATCCCGCAAGATGCCTAGCAGAGTCCACTTTGTGCGAAGTTACTACAGACGCTCGGCCTTCCATGAATCACTGATGCTTGGTGTAGCTTCTTCTGCTCCACCACTCTTACCTCACATGTGTCTTATTTAAAAGTGGATCTTTTAGATAGCATATTGTCAGGCATAGTTTTATTTTTTTGGTCCAGATAATCTCTGCCCTTTACCTGGGGCATGTAAACCGTTTATCTTTCATGTAAGCACCGGCTTGGTTGGATTTCAATGCATCACTTTGCGATGTGCCGTCTATTTCCTCCACTTCTTGCAACCACTGAGCTGGAATTCTCGCCTTTGTTCCTGCGAGTTTCCCGCTTCCCCACCAGATCCTTCAGCGTGCTAACCACAACTATTGGGAAGCTTCTCTGTTCCTTCCAGCATTTGGGACGTCTCTATTCTGTTGTCTGCCTTGCTTTTGAAGGCTTCCCCGATGCTTCGCTGTGTGCTTCCTGGTTTTCATCTGAGAGAAGGAGCGTGAGTGTGGAGTAGTGGATTCCGGAGCAGAGTGTGTGTGCTCGAAGTGGACATGCTTTCCACGTCAGCTCATCGCTGTGGGATGCCGGGTCGGCCTAGCACCGGCTGAGGTTTCTCTGTGGTCTGTGCTCCACTCCCTGCACACATGTGTGTACACACACACACACACACACGCACTGGAGGACTCTCTAAGGTGTGTGCTCTCCCTGCACACATGTGTGTACACACACACACACACACACACACACTGGAGGCTTCTCTAAGGTGTGTGCTCTCCCTGCACACATGTGTGTACACACACACACACACACACACACACTGGAGGCTTCTCTAAGGTGTGTGCTCTCCCTGCACACATGTGTGTACACACACACACACATACTGGAGGCTTCTCTAAGGTGTGTGCTCTCCCTGCACACATGTGTGTGCATACACACACACACGCACTGGAGGCTTCTCTAAGGTGTGTGCTCTCCCTGCACACATGTGTGTACACATACACACACACACACGCACTGGAGGCTTCTCTAAGGTGTGTGCTCCCCCTGCACACATGTCTGTACACACACACACACACACGCACTGGAGGCTTCTCTAAGGTGTGTGCTCCCCCTGCACACATGTCTGTACACACACACACACACACGCACTGGAGGCTTCTCTAAGGTGTGTGCTCTCCCTGCGCACACGTGTGTACACACACACACACACACACTGGAGGTTTCTCTAAGGTGTGTGCTCCCCCTGCACACACGTGTGTACACACACACACACACACACTGGAGGTTTCTCTAAGGTGTGTGCTCTCCCTGCACACACGTGTGTACACACACACACACACACTGGAGGCTTCTCTAAGGTGTGTGCTCTCCCTGCACACATGTGTGTACACACACACACACACTGGAGGACTCTCTGTGTTCTGTGCTTCTTCATTGCTGACTGTTATTGGTGGTTCCTGGTACAAGTCTCTGCATGGATTGGGCGGTCATTCTCAGCTCCCCTTGCCAAGCCTCCGTAGTAGGCAGGCCTGGTCTGTCTGCACCTTGAGGCGGGTGGTGGAGACGATAGAGGGAGGGAGGGGTCCTAGTTTTCTGTGCCTCTGCTGGGCAGACTTTGCCACGTGTGCCACAGAGGGTCTTGGGAGGAGAAGCAGCTCCCGGCTCTCCCAGGTGGACTCCACGGTGCCGGTCGGGGGCAGCGAGTGTTTGCGGGCCCTACCTCAGGGAGAAGGCTGTGTTGTTTCCACTTCTCTGGAGGCCTGGCTCTGTCCTGTGGGGGTTTCTGGCCCCACCTGGATGGTTTGACTTTTTCTCAAAAGGAGACAATGTTCTGGGAGGTAGGATTTTGTGCATTTGTATCAATGAGGGCAAATCATGTGGGTCCCTCTCCGGCCGTCTTCCTGCAGGCCCCTGGCAGAGCCCTGCGTCAGGGTACCAGGGATTCAAAATTCTCAGGTGGTCCATGTTTCTCCTTTAAGAGTTTGTTAAAATTTTAGATTTTTTCTTTTTCTTTTTTTATAAAGATTTATTTATTTATTTATTTGAAAGGCAGAATTACAGAGAGGGAGAAGCAGAGACAGAGGGAGAGAGAGAAAAATCTTCCACCCGATGGTTCACTCTCCAAATGGCCGCAATGGCCAGGACTGGATCAGTTCTCCCCCTGAAGGTATCAGACAGGGGGAAGCCTGGCTGGCATCGCCCTGCCTTAGAGGAGCCGTAGAGGAAGGGTGGTTACGGAGTAGAAGGGGCAGAGCGTTTGAAGTGCAGATCCTGGGCTGCACCGGGAAGGTTATCGGGATGACTTTGAGATGTGGATGCTGGACTTCCCGGAGACAGGAGCTTCTTCTGGGTCTCCCATGTGGGTGCAGGGGCCCAAGGACTTGGCCATCCTCCTCTGCTTTCCCAGGTGATTAGCAGGGAGCTGGACCGGAAGTGGAGCAGCCAGGACTTGAGCCGGCCTGCAGGCAGCTTTTACCCACTGTGCCTCGGCGCGACCCCAGATTGTTATCTTCAAGGGTGCTGATGTGTAGTCTGCCTCTGCTCTCCCAGCAGTGAAACACTAGCCTGTCTGCGCCCTCCTGCGGAGGGTGGTCACCGTGCAGGATACAGTGTTGCCCCGCGCCCTGTGAACTCTGTAGATCACACTGCTGGTCGTCATAGCGGGGGTGGAAGTCACGGTGTTGATACACATCGGCGCACAGGAGTGTGCCAGCCCGGGGAGGGCGTGGCGGGGTGGCCCCTGACGCCTTTGCCCAGCTGAGCAGGAAGAAGTCGCGGCCCTGGGCAGGGATCCTGAAGCCGGGGGCGCGGGAGGCTTTTCTGCTCCATGTTTTCTGCCTTTCCTCGAATTCAGCCCCCACCTCGTCCCACCTCTCCCTGGGACGCTTCTACCAATGAGACGGCTTCGGCAGAAATGGAGTCCCCGGGGAACAGATACCAGCAGAGGGCAAGTTTCCAAGACTTTCTTTCTAACTAAGAACAGCAGTTACAGCACTGTTGGGAAGCCTGCTGTACTGGAGCGCCTGCTCCCAGTCCCGCCTCCGCCCGTGCGCGTCCTGGGAGCAGCAGGTGGCTGAGTCCCCATCCTCTCTGTGGAGACCCAGACGGAGTCCTGGCCCCTGGCCTCCGCCAGCCTAGTCCTGGCTCCTGCAGGCATCTGGGGAATGGACCAGTGAATGTGAGCTCTCCACCCACCCCCATTAAATTTTTTTAAAAGAAAAAAAAATCAAGTTTCACGATACAAAATCTCACTTGTCCCCCCCCCCCCCCCCCCCGCCCCGTGGTGGTACTTGCTTTGTTAGCTGTTTTAGTGGGAGAACATGTTGGCTTCTGTGCAGAACAGAGAATTGCCATAAAACGTACTCTGCTGATGTACTAAAATAGCCACAGGTTTGTTGACTGAACACATGGGAGTTTTCTATGATGAAATTATCCCAGAAAACGCGTGAGCAACGGCAGGACTGGGATAGGTGTTGGCTAATTATTCACAGTAACCCGTGTTTCCACCTCTGGACGACGCTGTGATTATGCGCAGGAGCCCTGGACTTACTGTCCTGCACGTCTCGTGCTCCTCCCCGTTACATTATCCGACGTCAGGCAGGACAGAAAATACACAGCGACAGAAATGCTGATTAGAACGCCAGCCAGTGACGGAGAACTTGGCTTCCGTCAGGATCGGTGAGCGGGCCACCAGGCGCCCACAGGTTGAAGCCGTCCTGACGGTGCTCCGTCGGGAGTGCGCGTGGCCCTGTCTAGCTGTTTTCCAGACGCTTGCTGGGATGTGGGAGGGGGAGGGGATGGGACCTGCGTGTGGGTGAAGATTTGGGTACCTACCATCTTTTCTCGCGTACGTATTGAAAATCAGCGTTTCAACATTTTCATGGTAAGACTGCCAGTGCCCACGGTGGACAGAAGCAGGGGGTCAGCACACGGATGGTGTGGCGCCCAGGCAGCTGAGGTGGTGCTGGCGGGCGGGCTGGTGGGCGGGCAGCAGCTCCTCGGGCCCCTCCGGCCCGGGACCTGCCTGCTCAGCCTCCCTGAGACAGGTTTTCTCCCGTGGCCCCCATCGTGGTCCGCGACGCCTCTGCCCCCCAGTCCCTGCCGGGAGCCGAGAGGGGTTCTGCCGGCGTCCACCTGCTCGCTCGGCTGCTGTGCCGGCGGCCGAGTCCTGCGGGTTCGCCCTCCTCTTCGTCACGTCGAGGCCTCGTCTGCTCTCCCTCCAGTTGTTCGGGCCTTGCTGTGTCTCACCTGCACTGCGGCAGAGGCTCCCTCCAGGTTCAGACGCCTCCAGAGCCCCCCCCCACCAACCGCCGTGGCTCCCCGCTGACCCTCAGGCAGCCAAGCTGATCACATTCCCTGCCGGGCGCCTTCCCTGTTTCCTGCTTGGTTACGAGACAGAGTTGCATTCCTTCTCCCAGCACTAAGGCACTCCACAGGGTGGCCCCGAGTCCTTCCTCCTGGCTGAGCTGCGGTGTTGGGAACCCCCTGGCTCTGGTCCTGCTGCTCCCTGCTCCGCCCCCCTCCTGGGAGCTGCCCGGTGAATGCTGTCAAGGCTGCCTCCTCCGTGAAGCCCTCCCTGCTTCCTCCTCTCTTTCTCATCCTCGGCTTCAGGATTCTGTTCTGTGAGTCCCAGCAGTAATCGGCTGATGCCCAGCGCCGGCCTGGTGTCCGTCACCACCTCCGTGCACGTACAGCAGCCTTTGCCCTGCAGCGGCACGGGCCGGGTCGGTGTGTGGTTTCCCTTTCCCTGTGCGCCTGTCACAGTCCTCTGCACACCCACGAGCCCGCAAGCACCCGTGAGACGCACGAGCCTGGCCCCAGGGAATGTGCTGTTCTGAGACGACACCTCTCCGTGTTGGGAACCCTAGGCCGCAGCGCTGGCCCTCAGCAGAGTGTGTGAGAGGCAAGTGGGTGTGGCCTTTGTCAGCTGCCAGGGCCTGCTCCTGGCATCTCAGGGTCGTTAAGATTTGCCAATCCTGCAGCAGCTGACGGCTCAGGTACTTGGGGCCTGCCGTCCGCATGGGAGACCCAGCGTATGTCCCTGGCTTCAGCCCGGCCCAGCCCCAGCTGTTGTGGGCGTTTGGGGGGTGAATCAGTTGACGGGAGATCTTGGGCTGTCTGGCTGTGTGTGTGTGTGTGTGTGTCTCCTGGTCGTCTCCATCTGTCCCAGACTCAGTTCTGCCCGACAAGCCCACGAGCCCCAGCCCCTAGTCCGTCCTGGGAACTCCTGTATGTCCAGTGGCTTCCTCAGGCTGGCGCCCTGGTGGGGCACATCTCAGACAGAGGGGTCTTCTCTCCGGTCTCCTGCCCTGCCCCCACGTGCCCCGTGGGGCTGTGGCCTCTCGGCTGACGCCTGCACTGTTAGCTTCGGCAGCCATCCAGATGTCTGGCCGTCCCCGGCTCTTCGCTCTTGCCCAAGGGAGCCGGAGCTTCTCGGCCCCACTCTGCCCAGCTGACAGCTTCCCAGCGGGGGTGCTCGCCCTGCTCCTCCCACTCTTGGGCCATCTTCCCACCCTCAGCCAGCGCCATGCAGGACCCCTCCTCCAGGCACACGAGACCCCCCTGAGCACCCCTCCAGGTCCCTGCCCTTCTCCTCCACAGGACTGCCCCCCCTGGAAGCCAGGGAGCACCCTGCCTTTCTCCTGGGCACGGAGCGAGCTGCCAACAGGCAGCCCCTGCACCTGCGGCCCCGCCTTCCTGTTCCCGGAACGCGCTCTTCTCATTTCTCGGCCTTGAAGGTCCGACCCAGTGTTTAATATCCTGTTGGAACGTCAGCCTCTCTCCCGCAAGCTGTCCTGACTTCCCCAAGTCCCTGCTTTCCTCGGCGGGCGCCAGGTAACCTGAGCAGGTGCCTCCAGCGAGAATTTATCACACAGGATTGCGGTTTCTCCCGCAGGCCTCAGAGGCGCCTGGAGACAGGGGCTGCATCTCCCCCCAACACCCCAGGTTCTCCCTGTGCCTCGCACACATGGCAGGGTCTCAAGTGTCTGAAGTCAAGTGTGAGGTAGAAAGATCAGAGACGTGAGCGGCTGGCAGTTGCCGGGGGAAGGGGCGGGTGGTCAGGAAGAGAATGAGGCAGAACTCGCGTTGTCGCTGGCTGGGATGATAAGCCCTCTGGGGTGGGAGTCCTTAACTAGTCACCTTTTTCCAGCATTCCTCTTGCTGGGAAAGAAGCCAAGATATATTTAGAGGGCTCTAAAATTTCTTGGTAACGTTTACGATGCTAGCATAAATCAAGAAGCCTTGTGTGTTGGCGCGAGGCTTACCAATTACACTCCAAGTTCCCAAGGACCCCGGCTGTCCCAGGATCCCGCAGGATTGCCTGCAGTAGGTCTGTGAGGCAGGGAAGGCAGAGACAAGATGTCGCTTTCCAAGGAGTAGAGGGGCTGTGACAAATGCACGCGCCGCGCTCGCGACACGCCCATCGCCCACAGATGAACCCACCCGAGGCTCTGGCTGCGGAAGGAACAGGAGCCCCGTCAGGCTGGGTGTGGGCCCCAAGGTCAAGGCAAAGCAGGAGCTGAAGGAGCGACATTCGCGGCCTTTCTTCTGCTCTCCTGCTTGGTGCCTGGGAAGGAACAAAACCTTCACAGAGAGCAGGCCGGGCTGGCTCAGCGGCCTGGTCCCTCCCAGGCACGGGCCTTAGTCAGAGAAACCAAACACTGAGAGGTGCTGTGGGGACGTCCGCCTAGACGTCTCTCTCCCCGTCCTGCTCCTCGCCTGCGTTTCTGTGAGAGTTCTGGAAGCAGGAGCGGCCCTGTGTCTGTCTCTGTCTCCCTCGCCGGCTCCCAGGGAGGGTCTCCCGGTCTGTGTGGCCCCAGCCGTCCCCTCGGTGGAGCAGGGAGACGTGATCGAGGACATTGCCCCCAGCTTCTCGTGGGACCCAGGTCCCGCAGCTCCTCGGGGCTCCGACTCCCCAGGCAGGTCCGGAGGACGTCCCCTCCCGGCGGCGCCTCACGGCCACACTTGGGATCCAGGGGCAGGCGCTCTAAGCCCCGGATCCAGTCCCGGACCAGCCTGGCTCCTTTGCTGATCTGCTCAACTTGACCCAAATGAATTCCTGAGTAAACAACATTTATGAAGATGACTTTGAATAATTCTGTTAAGTGAAGTACTGGGTGGCCCCTCCCCCAGTTTTGTTGCATTTCCTGAATGCCTTGCTTTCCAATCCTATTTTGTTTCCAGGCTCTGTGGAAAGTGCTGATGGTTGAACCTCAGAAGAATTGAAGGGTTAGTTCATAAATGAACAAAAAGCCAGCGGCATTTATCCCAAGTTTGTTTAACTACCATAGCCTCATGGGCCTGTAAAATTCAACTGAAAATCGGCGAGAAGTGGTTCTCCCACGAGATCCCTACGCACTGTCTGCTTCCACTTGGATCAGAAATACCAGGAGAGTATCTTTTTCCCCTTGCAACATTTCAACACTCCTAGTTTCATTTGCAGATGGAGGAGAGCAGAGGGAAAAGGAGTGGGAGGAGAACATGGCTGCACTTTCCCTAACCCAGCCACTCCCGCAGTTTCTCCTGGAAATCAGAGCCAGAACGTTCCTGGCTGAGCCCAGTGCCCGTGTCCAGAAACCTCCACGTGACAGGGACGGGGTCTCCCCGCTGGGGCCCTGGGGGAAGGTGGCCTTTTCACATAGCCAGGAGCTCTGGCACTGGGTCTCGGCCTAGGCACCCCGTGGGACAGCCTGGGCTTTGCAGCTCTATCGCAAGCGAACTTCCACCGTGGTCCGTGCAATAGCCTGTCTCATGCCGGCCCTTTGGAAGGAGACGTATGGGTCGATGCGTTGCAGAAGCAGCCATGATCCTCCCCTCTCTGGAGTTGGAGGAGGAGGATGAGCAGATGCCTGGGGCTGGCAGGGGACAGGAGATGTGTGAGAGCCAGAGGAAGCCACTGCTGATGGCCCGGACAGTCTTTCCAGGGCCGACAGATTATTCTCAGTGATGGCGGGACAGCTCTGTGAGAGCACCAGAAGTCACCTTCGGTGGGGTCGGACGCGTGGGATCTCAGCCACTCTGCAGCTCAGAGCACGCAGGCTCAGCCCCCGCCCCCCTCGGCATCCCTGTTTCACGACCTCACTCTGCCCTCTTCCTGCAGGGGAGGAGGTCCCCCTGCCTGTGGACCCTGACGTTTGCTGGTGACAGACCAGACGGCCTGCTGGTCCTGAGCCTCACGGTGAAAACCAGCCTAGCCCCCTGCGAGAGGGGAGGCGAGCTGCCTCGCAAAGCTGGGCCAGGCCAGCCAGGGCCGTCCTAGCCCATCGTCCATCTTCAGATTCAGGAGCAGGCACAGGCGAGCCCAGTCCAGCCAGGGCAGCTGGGACGCTTGTCTGGGCCAAGACAAGGAAGACGTAGCTGTGGAACAGAGGCAGGGGGGCTGTTTGTTCTGCAGCGACAGGCAGCAGACACCCGAGCGGTGCCTGCTCTGAGATTCTGCAGCGGGGGAGAAGAGCTGTGCACAGATCGCACTGCTCCCCCGCAGAGCCCACGGTGCCCTGGTTTTCCGTCTCTGGCTGGGGCTTTCCAATTCTCCCCTGTTCCCCGCTGAGCCTCCTTGGCCAGGTGAAGTGCGTGTTCACAGATGCAGGCCTCAGGTGGGCGGGGTCCTGCACCAACACTTTGGGGTCTTCCTGGACGTGGTGGTGGTGGTGAGGGGGAAGCAGCCTTGTCACAGGAGCATGACCAGCTGGCACCTGTCCCAGGCAGGTGCGCCCCGTGGGATCCTACTGCGCCCAACGCTCACTCTTGAGTACTGGGGAGAGCAGGCTCGGGTTGACCCAGGCAGAGTTTGTGACCTCCACTGGCGGTGTGCTACAAAGCCTCCCTCCCTGGTAGGCGCGCAGGAAGCTGGGGAAGTGGAAGAGAGCCCTGTTCATGGGCCCTGCACAGAGGCAGGAGCCAGGCCAGGGAAAAAGCAGACCAAGGGCAGGGAGGCAGAGATGGCGTCTGCCCAGATCAGGGGGTGCCTCGCAGAGTGGCCAGGATGTGAGCAGTTCCCGCAGGCTGAGCCCGTCCGTGTTTAAGTGTTGTGGGGTGTGAAGGACGTGGCCCCTGTATCCACTGGTCTGCAATGTGGGGATGGGGGTGGAGTGATGCATTGTTGGTAATGTGTGCCAGGCAGTTAGACCTACAAGGGCTGCCTCCTGATGGACGTGTGCAGCCTCTTTTCCTTGCTGTTATTCCCTCAACAATGCAGTGTAACAATTAGGCACCAGAGGTTATCTGGGGGTGGTTTAAGATACAAGGAGGTGTGTAGTTCTGTGCAAATGTCCCATCATTTTATAGAAGGGACTGGGTGTCTGCGGGGGGTCCTGGAACCAACTCCCACCGATCCCCAAGGACCACACAGAGAGGATGTGGGCCAAGGTCAGGGACAGATGAGCATGGGACCAAATGGCTGTGGACCATTTGGTGCAGCCGTGGGACCTTGTCCACAACCGTGGTGTGGCCTATGCACATCGGACATGTAGGCTAATACAACTGGGAAAGAAACTGATTTGTACCTTTTATTACCCCTACCTAACGTGAGGTTAAGCTCCAGTGATCCATGGGCCAGTGGCCAGCATCAGGGCAGCGCAGCTCCGGGCGGTGTGGACTTACGTATGCACCCATCTTATCCTGTGACAGCAGAAATTGTAGAGCCACTGCTTCTCCCAGACAAAGCTGGGCAGTGCCTCAGTCATGGCCAACGTCCAGAGCCCGCTGCTCACAGACCTGTAACAGGGACGGCCAACGTCCAGAGCCCGCTGCTCACAGACCTGTAACAGGGACGCTTCTTCCTGGCCAGCCAGAGTCAGCATGCACGGATCCAACCAGCAGGGGTGTTCGCGCAGTGCCCACCGGGTGCCCGGAGCCTGTCTAGCACAGAGTGAGCGCAGAGGCAGCCAGTTGTGGGTGCCTTTGCCTCGGCTCAGCTGTGCAAGGCTCGGGAGATACAGGGGGGCCTTGAGAAAGTTTTGTGGTAGAACTATTTAAATTTGAAATCATGAATTCACAGCAGTAAGTGAGTCGCGTGCGTTTAGAGAAGGCACTTCTCCCTTCCGTAGGTTGATGTCTCTTGTCACTGAAGATGATGTAATTGTGGCTTAATAAGAAAAATTATTAAAGGGTTTATGAGCTTTCATTTGTAAAACCCGGGAGAAAAGGTCACCAAGGATCTCCCCTACAACTCTCTGGTGTATTTGAATTTAAAATGAGCCTCATTCCACAGGAAAAAAAAAATGTAAAACCAGAAAGACAGAAACCAACCCCCTCCGAAAAAGGGGGAAAAACTCTTAATTTATGTTGACTTCATTATTCTCTAGATTAAAAGCAACTCCACATAAAATGAGGACTTTGAGTTCCAACTTTTAAGGAATTCACATATTTGCATCAATTTTTAAAAGGTTTTATAACTAATGAACTTGGATTTCTTTTGGCATGGCATAAAATCCATTTGTACAGATTTTAATTAAGAATGCAGCCTATGCAATTAAAATTAAGGGTAGGGACTTCATCTGATGTCCTATGAGAACTCCAGTCGAAAAAATTATGGTAATGCTGTGTGTCCTGACACCTTCTCTGAGTGCCGTGACACGTGGCCAGGAACTGCCTCTGCACACAGCGAGGATTTGTTTAAAGTTGATAATTAGGAACATTTAATTTTGATGTGTTAGGGCCTTGTTTACCACTAATCTCCCTGGCATTTGCTGTGGGCTTGGGAGCCAGCGGCAGGATCATCTAAAATTGAGTTCAGAAAGTTGAGACTGGGGCAAACCCACGATCCATAATGCAAATACTGCAGTTTCTACAGAGGCAGGGGAATTCCTAATGTGGATTTTAATATTTAAAGTTACCAGTGCCATTATTGAGAATATTAAGATGCTTTCATGTCGAACTGATTAAAATTACATTTGGAATAATGAATGACATGGAATGTACAAATACGCGCCCACCCCCACTTCTTCGCCTTTTTACAAGTACGAAAAATGTAAGCAACAGCAACGGAGCGTCTTCAGGGGCCTCTGGGCGAGACTGAGCCGGGGCAGGCCCTGGGCCAGCAGCTCCCAAGTCCAGCGGCCCATCTGCCTCCCGCCCACCAGGGTAAACCGCAGGCGGCAGAACCCTGGGCTTCTGCCGGTGTTGGCTCCCTCATTGCTGGAACTCGGGGTCCGGGTAGCGCGGGGGGTGCCCAGGTGAGAGCTTCGGAGCCCTCTCACTTCTCTGCGTGTGAGGGCCACGTTCCCCATGTGCTGGGCCCGCAGCTGCCCCTGGCCGAAGCTGGACCAGGTCTTGGCAAACCCATCTCAGTTCCCTGTCGCAGGGGTCTTGGCCACACACAGAGAGGCCCGTCCTCCCCGTGGTCCCTGGGGCCCACCCAGCGGGGAAGCTGAGCCAGGCCGGGAGCCGTGGCAAGGACTACACCCCATGGCACCAGGAAGAGTGAGTGGGCTCCTCCCCAGGCTCTCGCCCCAACACCAGGGCCGACGTCTGGCAGTCGGGTGCCTCCCCTATCCCTTCCACCCCTCAGCCCCTCCGTGCCACCAGGACGATCGTGTTAAAGAAAATCGGTGGATTTTATCATTGGAGCAGTTCTAGGTTTGCATCGGCCTTCACTCCCCGCCATTGCCCGTTGTTGGTGTCTTGCCTGGACACGTTACCTCTGCCACGATGCAGGCGCCCGTGCTGATGCGTCACCCACGGGCAGGCCCCTCGGGATGCTGCACAAACGCCCAGTGAGGTGGATCCACCAGCACCGGATCAAAAAGAGAAATTTCCTGCCCAAACCCCCTGTGTGCTGCAGCCGGTGTCAAACCCTTGCAGGGGCCAAGGCCACACCAAGGACCCGCAGCCTGGCCCAGCCTTCCCCGGCAACCAGGAAGTAAGTGTTAATACCACATTGCCACGGCGGATGGCGCTGGCTCTGCGTGTGGGAAGCTTCTTCCATTACAGGACAAAGCGCTTCCTTCCGTCTCTCCTCGGCCAAGCCTCGGCTGTGGCTCACCGTGATCGGAGGGTTTTTCCTTCGCTTCTCTGAACCTGCTCACTCCTGAAATGCCCCTCCTCCCCGTGCACTGGTTGACGTGGTGCGACATTTCCTGGCGTGGAACCGCTCCGGCCTGGCGTGTGCTGGAGAAGAGGCGTGGGCGGGGGCCCCCTGTTTCCCAGTCTCTGCGGCTGCGCTTGCTGGTGTCCGGATTCCACCTGGAAGTGCCCTGGGCTGCCAAACTGTCTCTGGCATCGGATCTTGACCAAGAAGTCAGCTCACTTAGAGACCCTACCTGCACTCAGACATTTTTATGAATAAGTTGGCAATAGTCTCTGGAAAGATACATTTCATCTAATTTTTCAAGTTCATTGACATTAAGTGGTCGAGGGTTTAAGTCCATAGTGAAGCCTCCTTTCCCACCTCAACTCTTCATTTTTTTCATTTTTCTTCCTTTTTTCTCTTTTGCTTATGCTTGAGTTTGTTGTCTTTTTTAACTTAATTAGCTCTTTTTAAGAATCATCTTCAGATCCCAGTTTTGTTCATTTCACTTCCTTTTCTCCTAACATAACTAGTCATTTCTTCTATTTCCTATTAATCCCAATACTTTTTTCTTTCAATAAGTAGATTCTAAGGCTATAAATTTGCCTCCAAATACCACTTTAGATATATCCTGCAAATATTGCCAATTTCACAAGGTCTCACCACAAGTATTTATATTTTCAGTTGCTACATCATTTCCTCTTTAAACTACAGTTTGCTTAGTAATTCTCTTAGTTTTGTAATCAAATTGTTGGAAATCTATTCTGGATGGATTATTATTATAATGGAAAGTTTCTCTTTTTACCTTTAATGTTTATATTTTATATATCATTATTATTACAACGATTTTCTTTCAGTATGTTCATGACATCCAGGATATGTTTATCCATTTCTTATTGAACATATTTTTATTCTAATTTGGAATCTAATTCTTATAAGAGGCATATTGCTTCTAAAAGCAGCTGTTTTTTATTTTAAAGTAAACGCTTAGTGTATTATACCCTTTTATTTAATTATTTTCATTTCATTTTGAAAGGCAGAGAGAGAGAGAGGATCTTCCTTCTGTTGGCTCATTCCTCTAATGCCAGCTTCAGTGGGGGATGGGACAGGCTGACGTCAGGAACCGGGAGCTCCACTCGAGTTTTACATGTGGGTGGCTGGGACCTAAGCACTCAAGCCATCGCCTGCTTCCTCCCAGACCGCACACGAGCAGGAGCCGAGCCTCAGACAGGTCACTCAGTGTGGGACGCAGCGTCCCCAGCAGGGATTTGGCTGCTGTACCCAACCCTGCCCTGCACTCTTCTCCATAATGGCCACAAGACCCTCAGCGCTTATTTGCATTTTCTCCTTTTCTATTTCCTCTGAGGGATGTAAAATATTTTTCTTTATCTTTAGTGTTTTTCTCTGCTCATTTCCTGGATCACCTCTCATATTTAAATGCTGTTCACAAAGGATATACACAGGCACCTTAGAGCTGTCTCAGACCACATCTGAGCCTAAGCAAGACCAGGGCTTTAGGTCATTTTAACCACCCCGGAACTGTCTCCGTGACCTGCCCCCATCCTCTCCACTACTGTGTAGAAGGTCGGGCTCACTGGACAACACATACGCAGTAAAAACTACTTCTCATCACCAACAATTAAATTTACTTTTTTTTTTTAAAATCAGTATTTGTTGTGCCTGCCTGTTCCCTCTGGGTTTGCTTCTTTATTCTTTGAAGGGTCTAGAATTTCTCTCAATGGGGAAGTTAATTTCCTTCCACTGGTTTTTAATTTATTTGAATGATAGAGTGGAGGAGAAAGAGAGAGAGAGAGAGAGAGAGAGAGAGAGAGAGAGAGAGATTCCATACACTGTTCATTCCCCAAATGCCTGCATCACTTGGGGCTGGGCCAGGCTGAAGCCAGGGTCCCGGACTCCCGCTGAGTCTCCCACCTCCTGCTGCCTCCCAGTGTGAGAGTAGGAAGGAGGTTGGGCAGGAGGGGTGGGGGGCAATCCCAGCCACTCCCAGGGCGTCCCCAGGGTGGCTTAAGCTGCTGCCCCCCAAGGCCTGCCCCCTCTCCCACTCCTGACTGACGCACAGCTGGAAGCCGATTCCCGGGCACAAACACTTCCTCTCGGGCCTCCATCAGCGCCCAGCTGGGTTGCTGCCCCGATGGCCTCCCTCTCCCCGATGGCCTCCCTCTCCCCGATGGCCTCCCTCTCCCCAGTCTCCCCCTCCTGACTGAACCCTCTTCTCAGAGGAGAAGCCCCTCTGGAAGCTTTTCAGCAATGCTGGACCTCCCGGGTGTTCTGCCGTTTCCCTACAATTTATTGTTCGTTTTCATCATTTTTTTGTATCCTGAAAGATACTAAAACTGCACTTAATCTGAGGACTTGTGTCTTCCGCAAATTGGGAAAATTATTGGGCATTTTACCCTCAGATAGTGATGGGTCACAGGATCCTGCTTCCGTTTGGAATTTCAAGCAGTGTACGTGTTGGAGATCGCAACACAGCCTCACATGGTGCTTCTTTTTCCGGCTGTTTTAACCCTCTATTTCTTCATGCTGCACGCGGTGCAGCTCCCATTAATATTTTAGGATCATCACTTTTCTCTGCCTGTTCAATTCAGTGCATTTTGCATGCACATAAACGTCTTCCATTATCCTCGCTTGCATTCCTAACCATTTCCAGTCGGCCCCCTTGCTTTTCCCGAAGCTGCTTCGTCTCCTTTCAGCTTTTCCTTTCTCTTTCCTAGTTCCTTGTCTTTCCCTCCGTGTCTTTGAGGAGTGTAACCAGGCTCATGTGTATCTTGCGCATATGATTCTGTTGTTTGGGTTTCGTCGGGCGCCATGCAGATTGGGAGCATTGATGGTGCTGCCTCCATGTCTCAGCACCAGTTTCTGACTATTTCATGGCGTGCCCTGTGTCTGGTTCTCGGGGGTCCTAAGAGTTCTCGCAGTCCCTCTCCTCGTTCTCTGCTCTGACCAGCGAGGGGCTCGTCGATGTCACCATCTGACTCCCCTGGGCCAAATCCAGCACAAGACCCCTCCTGTGGAGCCACTGGGGTCCTTGCAGGTTTGCCAGGTGTCCTCTCCCTGTGGCTGTGACGCTGGGCACGAGGCAAAGTCCGTTCCCCTCTAGCCCCTCAGGCTGTAGCTTCCAGGAGATGCCGCCATGAGCAACCACCAGCCACACCGGCACAGGTGCGTGCAGGTATCCAGGGCTGAGAGCACACTGAGTGTGTCTGTGTCTAACAGGTGCCTGGAGGTAGCCCAGGCTGAGCAAGAGCGGGGGCCCATAGATCTCCCACGGCCAGGGCCATGCATGAAAACGTGAGCAGGACTTGAGAGAAGCGTTGGATGGGTATTGGCTCAGCGGGGTAAGGAGGGAGGCTGACGGCAGAAGAGCCGGACACTCAGACAGGTGGCCGTGTGCGACGTGGCAAGGCAGACTGCGGGCAGTGGCTGTCCAGGCAAAGGAAGGGGCTGGGTAGCAGCATGCGTGCTCTGCATCGCCATGGTAAAACCTACGTCGTGTGCTCTGGGGTGGGGTGGGGGGTCAGGGTTAGAAGGGGAGGGACGGAGACCAGCCAGGCAGAGAGAGATGTGGTGCTGCAGGTGACAGGAGGTGATGGCCAGTGGGGACAGTCAGAGCCCTGGGGACACAGGTTACCAAGGTGAGTTGGCTGCATGAGGGCCGGGGGAGGGCAGGCGGTGAGATGGTGGATTTGGGGCGTGATTGGCTGGTGTGTGGTCTACAGAGGCAGGGGCTCCTGGGGGAGGGGCACACTTGGGGGGCAGATGGCGAGTTCTGTCTGGGGCACGTGAGGCTTGGGTGGAGAGAAAGCTGAGCAGTGTTCAGTTCCCCAAGCCTGGGGTTCAGAGGAGCAGGCAGGGGCTGGGGTCCAGGAGAATGGGGAAGAGGGAAGGGCACAGAGCCCGGGGTTGGGCTTCCAGGGGCTCAGGGCAGCGGAGGAGGGGTTGCAGGGAGGGGCGCCCGAATGTGTGAGGAGCAAGGGCAGACGGCAGATGCGACAGAAAGACATCCCACCGAGAACTCAGATCCTGGGGCTTGGGAAAGGAAGCACACTGGACACAGGGACCTGGAGAGGCCAGTGACCTCAGCCAGTGACCAGATACACCTGGAAGGAGGAAAAGCAGACGTAGATGAGCCAGCGGAGGCCACGCGGGGGTGGGCAGAGGGAGGTGGGACGCCTGTGGAAGCCGGGCTGTGAAGGGCGCCCTGGGAGCTCGGCCGGAGCCATCGGGGGCCACGTGCAGCCACCCCTCGCCCAGCTCCACCTGCCGCGGCAGCCACAGTGTGAGTCCTCGTGGACCCCGGGAAGGCCCTGAGGCACCCGAGGCTCAGGCCGGGGCGCTCCCAGGTCCAGGAGACCTGGAGGTCAGCTCAGCAAAGTTACTCACGTGTTCCAAGCCTTAATGCTGACCCCCACGGGTTAGTTACCCGGACAACGAGGCGCCTGTTCCTCCTTAGGCAAAGGCGGAACGGGCTGAGTTACAGCGGCTCTTTCTTCTCCGCCGAGGGCCTGCGCACCTCTCAGAGCTAAATCACAGAATGTGCCACAAGGAAGTGCTTGCGAGGCAGCAAGGCCAGCTGGCATCCGACAGCAGGTGCCACCTGGGGCTGGGATGGCAGCCGGGGGGCAGGGCCCGGGCACTCCTTTCCGCCTTCCTGACGGCAGCCTTGGACACAGGAACAAAAGAATACAAATCAGGAGCAGAGTACAGGCGGCCGGGAGCCTGCTGGCATCCAGGGTCTCTGTGAGGGCCGTGGCAGCGCCGCTGCCGGCAGGCTCCCGAGGGCAGGGCCGGGCGCTCTTCGTGGGCTTGCTCCGGGCTGACACTGCGCCCAGCACACGGCTGGAGCCCAGCGCAGCGCAGCCAAGAAATGGATGTAAACTGTAAATCAAAAGCATAAAATATATGAACGGAGAGGAAGTGCACGTTGGCTGTAAGAAGAGACATCTGCTGGGCTCCATATAATATAATTAACAACTGGAACCGGGCTGGAGTGACGGATGGCTGGGGGGCCCATGGGACAATGCCCCCCGCTTGCCGATGACCTCATGAAGCCTTGGGAGGAAATTTACGGGGTCACCGGAGACCACCGGCAAAGAGCACGCCATGCCTCTTGGAGGGGACGTCCAAGGTTCAAAAACACCCGTTTTGTCGCAGATAAATGAGACAGGGCCGGGTCTCCCGGGCCAGACACAGCTCTGTTGTACACAGTGGTGCTCCGTCTCTGACTCCGCTGTGTGGCCCGGCCTCCTCGTCATGTGCAGAGGACCAGAGCCCGGGCTCCTGGCTCACTTGTCCGTCCCTCAGGCCAGGCTTCACGGCGACCGCTGCGACCCTTGGCCACGTTGCTCTTTGCTGGTCGATGAGGGAACTGCTTGAGAACGGGGTGATTTGCAGACCCCAGCAGACTGAGGTGTGTCCTCCGCTCCCACCCAGGCCATGGTGGGGCCAGCACTCCAGCGCAGCGACTTCAGCCACTGCCCAATACGCCCACATCTCACACGAGTGCCTGCTGTGGCCTGGGAAAGCAGCAGAAGATGGCCCAAGTGCTTGGGCCCCTGCACTCACATGGGAGACCCGGATGGAGTTCCAGGCTCCTGGCTTCAGCCTGGCCCAGCCCCAACCATGGCAGCCATCTGGTGAATGAGCCAGTGGGTGGAGGATCTCTCTCTCTCTCTCTCTCTCTCTCTCTCTCTCTCTCTCTCTCTTCAACTTTGCCTTTGAAATAAATAAATAAATAAATCCAAGAAGAAAAAAAAGCAGAAATGGCCATGGTGTGCCCTCAAAAGCAGAACCAAGGTGCAGACCAATGGAGTTTGTCTTCTTCCGGGAGCTGGCGTCGGGGGGCTGACTGGGAGGAGGTGCTGTGAGATCCCCCCTCCCACCTCTGTCTGCCTCCTCCCCCGTCAGCTGGCGACTTTCTTCCTGGGGGACTCGGAACCCAGTGTTTTGGGTGTGTTTCTGACTGTGTGTCCCGGGCCCCCTGAGTTCATTTTGTAATATGTGTTCAGACTTGTGTGCCCCGACCTAATTATCAGCCCACATCACAGTGGCGCTGGGTGTGAAAACACAAATATATGGACAGATAAATGGAAACCATCCAGGAGGTTCGCACTACTTTATGCTGTGTAGCCCTGTGTAGCTACCGCTCGTATGAAACTGCGGGCTGCCAGAATCGGCTGGAGGCGTTTGAATGTCCTTTGGGTCACGGTGCAGTCCCCGAGTTTCTGCAGCACCTGCAGCTCTCCGCATTCCGCCTGGGAGCAGGCAGTGCCCCAGCCCTCTTCCCACTGCTGCGCTTACCCTGGCCATGCCCCAGTGACCATCTGTTGCTGGCACCTCCAACGCCTCCCTTCCTGGGCCCCTGCCCACGACCCCTGGTTGTCACATGGGGGTCTCCAGCCGGGCCCTGTGGCCATGTCACAGGCACCTGTTCTAAGCTGGATTTTGCTTCCCACCCCCAGCTGCGCCTGCTGCCTGTGTCTTGGCTCTTGGCTCCATTGTCTACGTGCTGGTCACCATCGTTCTCCTTATCATTACCTCTTACTCTTCCACACATATCCCTTGGGGTGGCACCCCTGGGTGCGTCACTTGTTCCCTGCATTGGAGCTTTCACTCGGCGTCAGACCCTATCCCCTCCATTATAAAACCACCTGCTGCCCCCACGTTGGGTGTCCCGGGCATCTCCGTCCTCCAGTGATGGACGGCGCGCATGCGTCCCTCGGTGTGTTCCACAGCATTTGCTCCTCAGACTGCAGCTGCCCTCGCACCAGCCCCCGCCTGCAACACTGCGGCTCCTCGGACCGTCCCTACCTCAGCTTCCTCGCTCGGAAATGCACCCTCCACACAGCTGCCAGGGCTCGGCGGACGTGAAATTCCGACACTCCCTTAGTCCGTTGTCTGCAGCTCTGGTGAAATACCTAAAAATGGGTGATGTATAAAGAACAGAGGTCTACTTGGCTCAACCAGTTTTGGAGGTTGAGAAATGCAAGAGCAAGGCACCAGCCTCTGGTGAGGGCCTTGGGGCGGTGCCCCCCGGCCGCAGGTGGAGAGGGGGAGGGGACATCCAGCAAGCAAGAGGACCAAGGTCGCTTCGGTAACAAATCTCTCACTTGACAACTAAGCCACTCCCGTGGTAACTGCACTCATCTCTTCCTGAGGTCAGGGCCCCCAAGACCTACTTACCTCTTCCCTGGCTTCAGCTTGTGACCATGTTGCACTGGGGCTGGGCTTCCAGGACTCGTGTCGTGACGCAGCTGGAGGGGACCAGTTCAAGTCCCAGCTGCTGCACTTCTGATCCAGCTCCCTGCTGATGGCCTGGGAAAAGCAGCAGAAGATGGCCCACGTGCTTGGGCCCCTGCCACCCAGTGGGAGACCAGAAGGAGCTCCTGGCTTCGGCCTTGCCCGGCTGGCCCTTGCGGCCATCTGGGGAGTAAACCATCAGATGGGCTATTTCTCGCTCTCTCTTTGTCTCTTCCTGCCAAATCTGACTTTCAAAAGTAAATGAATCTTTTAGGAAAAGGAACTGGGTTTCCCACACAGGAACTCTGGGACACACGCTGAAATCCCAGCACACACTGTTGCTTTCTTCCAAGGCTTTTGCTCACCTCTTGCCACCTGCAAGGACGCGTGGTCAGCTCCTCCTGACCCACTGCCCTTCCCAATCTGCTGTTTCTTCATCATTGCCTCTCGCCTCAGGCCGCCTTCGGCAACAATGCTCTGAACAATTCACGTGACCTTCCATGCTCCACCCCCCCGCACACCTAGCTGAATGCAAGTCAATCCATGCAGCAGTCATGATGCCGCCCGACACCCGCTCTGCCTCTCTGTGACCTGCACAGTCCCGCGCGTGCCTCCATCGCGCCATCCGCAGCACTGAGCTAGAGCTGTGCTGGCAGGGGCTGGTGGACAGTGTTGCATCATTTCAGTACATGGAATCCCAGATCAGTGCTTGGCATGAAGAAATAGCACTAGGTGCTCCTTGACTGAACACAGGACATCTTCCAAATACGATTCAGGTCCGCTGCCTTCCCTGGGGGCAGCAGAGCCGGGGTGAGTTGGCTTCTAATGAATTCCTGCTCACGCCGTATTCATCCTCCACCCAGCAAGCAAACGGCCATTCTTGCTCTGTTCCCCCCTCAGTCTTGGCTTCAATTCCACCTGTTCTTGGACGAGTCTCGAAGGTGTCTCTCCGGCCCAGCCTTCTCCCCTGAGCGCCACATCTGCTGAGCCAGCTGCCTGGTTGGAGATCTCAGTGGTGTCCCCCGGTCGCCGTGCCTCACCCCTGAACTGTCCCTCTTGTGGGCTCCCTTTCTTGGTGGATGCTTCTGCCATCTGTCCCAGGGAGCAGGTGCAAACAGGAGTCATGCTGGGCACCTTCCTCCAAATCCCCCCATTTCCAATCCGTCACCAACTCTGGATGAACTGGGCTCTCATTTGCTCGTCCGGTAGATATTTCTTCGACACCAGTTACATGCTGGGCTCTCCTCTGGGTCTTGGGATTGCAACAGTGAACGAGACAGGCCAGCTCCCTGATCTCCTGCAGTTTACGTAAGGGAGAAAACAGCGAATAGGCAGGCACAAGGCCAGGCAGCAAGAAGGCCGGTGAGTGGAGCCAGACCTGCCCGCGATGGGAGGGGAGGGCAGGCAGTGTGGTGCACACACTCTCCCTGTCCCCCTTACTAACAAAAAATCCTGACTTTATGGGAGGGGACCATGTGCCTGGCTTAAGAGCTAAGACCAATGTCACCTCTCGCAGCCCGCTGGCCCCAGTCCTGGGGGGCGAGGGAGGGGCGCTGTATCTGAGAGGGGTTTGCTTCCCAGGTGCCTCCGCTCGTTTCGGCTGCTTGCTCCGCCCTTTCGGGACCGTGAGCGAGGATCTTACGGTTGGGAAGCCTCAGGCAGCCCGGGGTGGCCTGAAGCGTAAAAGTTGCTGCCAAGCGTGGCAGAGCCGAGGGAGCAGTCCGGCCAAACATGCAGGCTGTGGCCTTCTAGGGTCCTGAACGCTGCCTCCAGCCTGGGTTTGTCAGTAAAACACACCCCAGCCCCATTTGGTTAAGCGTCTTTCACAGGGCCCTGTTACCTGTAGCCAACTGCCACCGAGTGGGGCAGGCAGGGGACCACCTGGATCTGCATGAGACCCTCTGCAGGTTCCTTCCCCACACCACCCGTGGCCACCGTGGTGACAGCCAGGCTGTTGAACCAGCACCGTGATGCCCTCCCGCACCTCACCTGTGCGAGTTAGAAGCCACTGCCCTTCTCAGCCTCCCTGTCCACATTAGCTCTCCTTAAAACAATTTCATACACAGCAGCGGGTTCCTCCCGAAGAGAGGCGGCCCGGGAGCCTTGCATTGGCTTAGAGACATCGGGTCATCCGAGCACAGGGACTCTGGCTCTGTCTCCTCGTGCAACCCCAGGGCCTAGCACAATGACCAGCTCCCAGGAGATCTGCAGAGCAAACGGACACATGAGTGAAGGCAGGCTGTGGTCCTACGCCATGGACTCTCTCCTTTGCCACCAGCATCTTCCTCCTTCTGAGCACCCTCATCCTCTGTGACCTGGGGCTCAAAGACACTGTTTCCACAACCCAGAGGAGAGCCGTCAACACACGCTTGGTGCAGGGTCTGACACACTAAGCCCTCAACAAACGTGGGCTGCACCTTCCCTCTGGGTCCACTCTGTCTGGGTGAAATTAGATCTCTCCTGTTTTGGGCTTCTGCAGCTCCTGGTCCAGACTCACATGTGTAGGGTGCCTGTGTCCCAAGACTCATTGACAAAAACCTGCCACCCCTCCATCCCCTTGATGGTGCCACCCCCCCACCTCCTCCCCAGCCCAGCAAAGACCTTTCCAGACCATGGAACTCAATGAGTTTGACCACAACACGGCGGAATTCTGAGTAGCACAACCCAGGTCCCCCCGCAGCTGAGCAGGGCGCTGTGGAGCGGGCACAGCTCAGCGCGGGCGCTCCTAGGCTCCGGGCTCTGTCTCTTCTCCAGAATCCGCATCTCTGAATGACTAAGGCAGGACAACGGCAGGTGTTTACAGAAATCTCTATCTTGAAATCTCTCCCAGGAAGATAATGAACTCAGTCCTTTGTAATCACACAAAGAAGAAAAGGACTGGTTCATCTGAAAGCACACCTTTTCCCAGCGGGATCTGCTGTTTGATCAGCCGGAGGCCTTTCAGCGTGGCCCTGGTGCAGGTGCAGCAAGGGCAGGTGGAGGGCCAGACGCCCGCTTGCTTCTCCCCTTTCGCATCTCGACCTGGCGCGAGTGCCTCTCACTCGACAGGACCCCAGCTAGCAGAAGTGAGAGCCCAGTGGGAGCGGGTGGCGGAGTCGGGCCACCTGGAGGAACCGCCCGGGTTGGCCTGCGGGCGCCGCGGAGACGTGTGCTGCCATCTTGAGCCCACCCCTGTGTCCCGGCTGCCCGTGCCAGTTTGAGCAGCTCACTCCTGTCTCCGAATGAGTTCTGACTAAACGCCATCAACCATATGACAGGGTCTAACAAATATCAGCACTCTGCCAGGTTCAATAAACACCCTTTTCAGGTAATGGCCCTTAATGAGGACTCCAGCCATCAGCTAGTTGGGAACACACTGTAATTATTACTGGGCAAAGGTGTCTGCGAAGAGGGCTGCAAAGAATAAGAATTGGAACAACGGGGGGCGGGGGGAGGGGAGCTCATAAAAAAAAAACCATGCTAGCTCTAAACTTTGCACCGGCAAGAGGAAAAAAAATACCTCAAGTTTTAGGGATTATTTCCAAACACTGTCAACAATTTATCCAGGCACCCAGGGGTCAAATAGTCGCTCATGTAATCAAGGCCAAATTTTGTGTGTCTATAATTAAGTCAATGAGAGAATTGGAAACTTGCTTGGTGGAGCACTTGGCTAAATTGGATCTATTCTATGAAGCAAGGAACACCTTCCATCAAAATAATCCTTTAGGGTCTGCCATGAATGTCATGGACGTTTCCATCACAGCCACTGAGACAGTCTCTGCCCCCAAGGAGCTCCACAGACTGGGGCTCTGTTTGTGTGTTGCTCACCTCCCCAATTAGAAGACCCAAGTGTTAGACGTCTCCTTAAAGGTACAGAGACACACTCCGGCCGCCCTCGGAGAGGGAGGGGCGAGGACGGCTCCTGGGAGGAAGTTGCATTTCGTTCCGTTTATTCGCTGAACACTAATTTGTTGAGTCCAGCTCTGTTCAGGTGACATGTTGGCCCTGGGGATCGAGAGGTGACACAGACATGGCCCTGCCCAGGTGCGGACAAAGTGGACCACGGGAGACTTAATAGATAGGTTGAGAGGACAGAGTGACAGGTAGCGGAGGGCAGGGGAGAGCCTGCCGCAAATGGACACAGTGGGAGGGACCGGGACGAGAACAGAGCGAGCGATCAGGAAGCTGTCAGGGTTAAGAGCTTTCACCGAGTCCCTGTCGTGTGCACCATGCCTGGGCGGCGAGCTTCGCGCACTCTGCCTTGCTGAGTGCTGGCAATCCTGGCAGGAGGTGGGTGGTTTGTATCAATTTCACAGAAGCCCGCACGTGATTACCAGGAGCGGGGCTCTTCCACGTTGTTCAGGTGGAATCAGGGCGCAGGTGGGAATCCACTTCCAAGTCTGGTCTTCTGGGCCGGCCTTGATCACGGGACTCCTCCACCTCTGTATACAGAGACTGCACGGAGAAGGACCCTCAGCCTGGGGGCCGGGAGGGGCCTTGGATGGCAGCTCAGGTCTCATCACACGAGTGCCATGTTCCGGAGAAGACTTGGGCGGGCCGAATCTGAATCTGTAACGGCGCTGCGCTGGGGAGAGCATTGGGCGTGCAGCCGGAGGAGGAAGGCCAGCACGGCGGGGAGGGGACCAGGAGTGTCCCTGGTGGGGCTGGAGTGACGGCTACAGCTGGAGGAAGGCCTGGAGGGAGCGTGGGGGAGGAGGGTGAGGCCTGCACACTGGGGCTCTGTATTTCCCAGGGTTCCCCCACAGGAAGCATCTCAGGGTTAAGGGAGAAAACTGGTCTCCTGGTCGGCTTCCTCGTAGCTTGTTTTGGATTCCAGCCAGAACGCATAGGCGAGAGAAAGTGGAAACTGAGACCCACGCCTGTGCCTTCCATCACGGACAGACCCTTGGGCGCAGGTGTGGTTCTCAGAGCCTCCCAGTGACAAATCAGAATGGGGGCGGCCCAGCTGGCGAGAGCCTGGAGCTAAAGGTCGTTGAGACTGGCAGCGAGGGTGTGAGCGCAGGCAGGCCAACGCTGGGGGCGCCTTGAGACCTCCCGGGGCCTGTCTCCGGAGCTGGAGTGCTATTAGGGGCTCCTGTGTCGGAAATACCCACAGTGAGACCTCGCACTGCCTCCCGCTGACTCCCTGTGTGCTTCCGGCTCCGTCCAACATGGTGGGCGCTCAGGAGAGGCGCCGATCTCCACTTCCAGCAAAGCCAGCGTGATTAGGAAAATCAGCCTGATGCAGAAATGACCCATCGTGGATCCTACATGCAAACGTAAACTGCAGACAAATGCCTCTTTGCAAACTGAGGGAGCGTGGGAGACACAGCAGGATTCTCGGGGTGACGTCCGAGGCTGTGACGTCATCCTCACCTGGATGTCACCCGGTAACTCAGGGCTTCATGGAGGCCGAGAGCTGTGTCCAGTGATTTAACCTCCGTGCCTTCTACTGGGCCGAGCACCAGCGATAGAGGTTTTTTATTTTATTTTATTTTTTATTTATTTAGTTTTTTGACAGGCAGAGTGGACAGTGAGAGAGAGGGACAAAGAGAAAGGTCCTCCTTTGCCGTTGGTTCACCCTCCAATGGCTGCCGCGGCCGGCGCGCTGATCCAATGGCAGGAGCCAGGTGCTTCTCCTGGTCTCCCATGCGGGTGCAGGGCCCAAGCACTTGGGCCATCCACCACTGCACTACCTGGCCACAGCAGAGAGCTGGCCTGGAAGAGGGGCAACCAGGACAGAATCCGGCGCCCCGACCGGGACTAGAGCCCGGTGTGCTGGCGCTGCAAGGCGGAGGATTAGCCTAGTGAGCCGCGGCGCCGGCCATCAGCGATGGAGTTTTACGAGCAGAAACAAGGATGGGCCTGGTCACAATCGGGTGACACAGGGACAGGAGAGCCACCGTCGGCACCGGGCACCTGGCTCAGCGGAGGGAAAGGAAGCTCCCTCTCCAGCCCAGGCTTCCTGACGCGGGAATCAGCGCACTTCCTGGGAATCTGCATGACTTCTTGGCTTTGGAAGAGAATCCACGTTTCCACGCATCCCATCCGCGAAGCGATGCAACCTGTGACATCCCGACGTCTTGAAAACATTGCTTATTGATGACACAGCACGTTTCAACCGCCCCTTTTATGCTGGGGGCTCTCCAGGGGATCCGGACCGCAGCCTCACTGGGGAATCCGCGCTTCGCTCGCACTGCGGGAAGCGCGCTGCTTTGCAGAAGGCCCTGCTGTGTCTGAGTCGTCTTTGGCGTCACCTCGATTGCTGCTGTTTTCCGCTGAACTTAGGAGCAGAGGAAGTTTCTGGAAGAAATGCACGTGAATCAGAAGTGCTGAATCCAATACCGCGCTCTAAGCCGCGTAGGAAATCAGAGGGAGGATGCCGATATCCACATAATTTACGGAAAAAGAAGGCTTAATTATGAGGATTTCTCCGAAAGTGGTGATGTGCTCGGGACAGCACCTGGAAGAGGGATTGAGTTCTCGCAGGCGTCCAGCGTTGAACGCGAGGAGCAATTAAAAAACGGTGGTCTTTTGTAAATTACTCCCAGAAGAAATCTTGGAAATCTTTCATTTTAGTCATTTCGGTCCAATGAACCATAAAGCCATCAGGAAGGAACACAAATACGAGGGAGAAAATTGAAATACAACAGTAATTAACAGTGCGGGTGTCCCAAAATAAAAACGGATCGGGAAGACGACGAAAAACGAAAACCCTCAAACAGCCCCCAGATCAACCCGAACGCCTCGTGACACCTGGCGCCGTCCCCACCCGCGACACGGAAGGACATGGCAGCTGCTTGTTCTCAAAGCCGCGATGGTGGCCTCCACGGGCGGCTTCCCTGGTTTTGAGAAACGGCCCCTCGCTCTTTCCGCAGCGCTTGCCGGAGCGTGGAAGTCCCTTTGCTGTTTTCTTTAGAATCCTGGTGAATAACCGTCCCAGACTCTCCTTTGTCCTTCCCTATGCTAAACGCCAACAAAGACTAACAGAAAACCCTGGGAAACGTGCCCCTATCACAAACACGGATTTCCCCGTGGGCTCTCGGATCCTTTGCAGACAAGTGTTAAAGATTTACTGCACAGGAACATCAAACATCGTTTTACTACAGTTCTCATTTGGATCAAATTGACACATTTTACATTCATTTTCGCCTAATGAGATTCTTTCACTACACATTATATTCCGAGTGACCCACACATTAAATTTGTGGCATGGAACAAACCCATTGATATAACAAAGCCCCTTCTTACTGGTTTCTTAATTTACGAAAGAGAGACAACAGTTTAGCAAAATCATAAATCTTGAACAAATGGATGTATTAATCGGGACTCAGCAGAGAATACAAATACCACGAATGAGGCTCCAATGCTGCGCTGATGGCTGAACGCTTCTCCTGGATTATAATCGGAATACTCAACAGTTCAGCATATTTCATAATTCAAATCGAGGGACTCAGTACAGACAAAGTTACAATCATAACAAGAATGGAAAATTAGATTTGCAATTCATTTTTAAATCGGCGCTAACGGCTGCTGAGAGTCGATATTTACTCTTGTGAACAATTACTCATTCTTAAAAATCGGTCCTACAAAGCGTTCTCGTGGCTTAATCCTGATGATAAGGAATGCGATGAAAGTGCTAGGCACAGCGGCTGCGATGGTTTTCTTCCAAGAGGGAGTAGGTGACCTTGAAAAGAGGTGAAAGGGAGCGAGGAAATGTTAATTAAAATTATTAGCGCAGTTTGAGGTGCTTATCTTGTTTACTGCTAAGGTGTTGGTCCCTTCTGCATAATTAGGGGTAATTTTACTTACTTTCAAGTCTGTAATTTTAAATATCACAAAGTTTTATCTTCCAGCGTGAAGTAATTTATTATTGGTTTGTATGCAACTGCTTGATGTTTAATCAATATATGCAACTTCTACCGCCTGTTATAATTTATCTGGAGGTTTTGTGTACTTTTATAGTGGCAGATCGTGAATGGTACATGAATTGAGCTGTTTTAAATTTTTGTTGGATTTCAGCATTATTTGGGGTTTTTTGATGTGAGGAGAGAGTTTCATTGATCTGGTTTTTAATATTTTTTTACGTGCAGGATTTCACAGCCCAGCAGTGTAGGCAAAGGAAACTCATCTGAAGTCCATTCCGCTTGGAAGCAAAGCGCTCCTGTCGCCTAAGCCGACGAAGTTCTACTCTAAGAACTAAGGGCATCTTACACGTTATCCATGGCATCTGAATCAGTCAGTCTATGCTGGAAGTGCAGATTAATTCCACCTCAAAATGATCACGGATCTCAGAGTTTAGGACGTACCCACGTAGCCCAGCCAAGGCTTCCTGCAGTGTTGTGATAGTTTTTAGTCAATTGTTGGAGTTTCCCGCAGAATCTTCCATTTCTGAAGTTTTTCTCAGTGGAAAGCAGAGACGTGGCTATGCTTGGTTTTGTTTTGTTTTTGTTTTTGGCCTCTGTGGTAAACTGTGGTTCTTTCTCTCCTGCGTGAATGGATAAGGCACCATAAAGGTTAATTTTCCTCACAATGGATCTGCGAAGTCGCGACTGGGAGAAGGCACACCCAGCGCCTGGCTTTCATTACGCTGTGGCAGGAACGGGGGTCTCGCTGACGTCACGGGGCATCGGCAGGCCATCGCTGGTTTTCAGCCAGTGACTGGCAGGGAGCCCCAAAGGGGAGAAGCTGCCCTTGGATTCCCAGAGCACACGGCCATCCCCGGGAGAGTCACCCCACCTCTGGTTACTGTCACCTTGGCAGGGAAATTCATCGCGGAATATTCTAGAACAGGTTAGAGTTGAACATTTGCCAGTTCTGCAGGGAATCTAGCAACATGACTCCTCTTGGATACATTAGAACAGGAATGAGTTCATGCCCTGAGCCAGAGCTGGATTTGGGGGGCTCCCCCCACCCCAGGGATGCTGACTGTACCCTCAAGAATCCGCAGAGTTAACGACCCTCCCAAGGTACTTCCTGCGCATGGCGAGACCCTGTCCCCAGTCGGGCCCTCCCCGCACACGTTCCATCCTTAGCCGACTCCAGACAACCCCACGGGCCCCGCTGGAGGAGCCGTTCAAGCAAGCTCACCCAGCAGCCACAGTGGCCTCCCTGGGCACGCTGGGAGCTCCTGCTGGCAGAGGTAGGCTGGCCGGAGGCCTGTGCGTCCCCTCCAGAGACCCCATTCCCGCTGCGTCTCCTTGAAACTGCTGGTGCCGTGGGGCTGTGTCGGGATCAGCCGTGAGGATTCTGGCCCAGACTCCGTCGTGACGCTGTCACCCTCACCCCTTTCGAAGGGGCAAGAAGAGCCGGCTGCCTCCGTGAAGCCAAATCTCTGCAGAGGCCACAGCGCCTCTGCTCTCCCGGCTCCGTCCCTGGACAGCACAGGTGCCCGTTGCTTGCCTCGTGACAGCGTGGACGTGCTCCTAGCCTGACTTGGCCCCCAGCAGGGAGCAGGATGTCCTCTGTGAGACGCTGACTAGCCACGGGCCTGCTGTGAATCCTGCTCCCAACAGGGACGAGCGTGGCCCTCCTCGAGCCCTTGGTGCCCCGGCCCCCTGGTTTCCTGGGCTCTGTGTGCTGGTGGCTGCCAGAGCTCCGGCTGCTGGTCTAAGGCAGGGAGGCCACGCACACACCACGGCTCCCGCAGGCCGGTGTGGGCCCGCTTCCCTGCGTGGATTGAGATCCAGTCCCGTTGTGATGAAGGTGACCAAACGTCATTTATGCTTCGTGTGGTTTCCTCTCCGTGTGAACGCTGCGCCTGTCTTTTCCACGCCCATTACCCGAGTTGCACTTGAGGTAATAGCAACTGTAAGGAAACAGTTCAAGACCAGACCAATGGATTTCTTGGGCACTTGAATCTCCTACATCCGGTTTGGAAGACTGGGGGACTTGGGGGATTCTAGCGACTGCCAGTGGTCAAAATAACGCTCTTCGTAGTTCCGAGTGTAGCGGGAGCCTGGACCTATTCGACCAGTTTCAGAGAGGAGCTGCCTGGCCCAGCGGTGTCGGGACCTGCAGGCGACTGCCCTGTCGGCCGGGTGCGAGCGGGACCTGCAGCTTCAGCTGTCTGACCTGCACTGCACTCGCTCCCCGCAGCCCTTGGTGCCGCTGCGTCAACTCAGAGGACGAGCCAAGCCAGAGGAAATGTTCTTTGTTTTTAAAACACCACTTAGGGTGCAGGGCAGGGTTATTTTTCCACTTTTCTCAGCCTTCTGCAGATTGCACACTTATCACTGTGATGGCAGTGGACTGGACACAGAAAGCCTGGCCAGCTTAAAGCCAAGTTCATTTTTGACTGTGGTTTGTTTGCTCAGAGCCAAAGGCCGAGGGATTTATACGGTTGTTGGAAGTATTCTCCCCGAGGAGTTAAAAAATATTCTGCAATAGCCAGTTTTTTAATAAACTCTGAGATTGATTTGCTTCCAACTTGCTCCCTGCTTATCTTACTGGTTCACTGTTAATAGCCCCGGGGGAACGTGGACAGATTGGAGAACAGCAGTCGTTGTGGAAGGCAGAGGGGAAGTTTTCGATGGAGACAGGGACGACCCAGACCTTAGGCCATTAAGACATTTGTGAGAAGTAACACTTGGTGGCCAGCTTTGCTCAACAGCCCCTCCTGTCCCCCACCCCACCCCCAAGCTCTCTGAGGCCGTCAACCCCAGCTGCAGCACGCTGGGAGCGTGAGGTGGGAGCATCACTTTCCTGCACGAACCCTGGCTGCCCCTTTGCAGCAGGAGCTCTGTCAGTGGGAGGTGGCAAGCGATGGTGGTCTTCTTGGCGGCCACCGCTCTGCGGCTCAAAGGCTTCTTGACGTGAGAAAGACGAGGCTCTCGTGGGAAGAGCCTTTGAATGTCAAGGCTCGCAAGGAGCCTTAGCCTCGTTGGGGACAACCTGCTCGCTCTTCAGTCGGAAAAGAGTAGCGGCTTTTCCAGGGTCACAGGCCAGCACCCCCGGCTCCAAACCCTTTGAAGGAAGTCCCATTAGTGCCCTGGCCTCCCCGTGACTGGAGGGTCCCTCAGCCTTGACTCTGCTACCCGACCCTAGACTCTCGATCCACCTGCTGGCTTCACTTCCCCGGTGGGATGTCTGCAGGGGTCAGTGCAAACTGTCCAGGACAGAAATCCTGATGTCTGCTGCCTTCCCTTGCACCCCAGCCCTTCCCCCACCCGCACACTGAGGAAGTGGCGCCGTCCGCTGTTCGATGTTCAGACCTAGAACCTGGGAGACACCTGTGGCTTTGCTTCAATCCCAGTCCAACAGCAACAGTCCAGCTGACATCAAGCGTCCTGTTGGTGTTTCCTGAACTCGCCGGGTCTCCCTGTGGTCTCTCGGGGCTGATTCTCCTTGTTATTCACGTCTCCGGCAGCTCCTTAAATAAGCCCTTCCTGTCCGTCTTATCTACAGCCTTGCCCCTTGCCCACGTGGCCTTCGCTCATCAAGCTCATGGCTGAACCCAAGGCACTGGGTTGTGAGTTCCAACAACTTAACAAGAAGACAAAGGCATTGAGTACTTCACTGTTGCTCATTAGCCTGGCCCAGGGCCGTGGGTTCAGCATTAAACCCAGGAGGGTGTGTGCCGGTGTGAATGTATTAATGTCACTCAACCGTACACTTAGCTATGATTCAAATGATAAACTTAGTGTTTTGCATATTCTACCATAGTAAATTTAAAAAATTAAAAACACTGTGATTCCTTCCTGAGATTCTGGAAGGTTCTGGAAGATTCAGGAAGACAGTGGTCAGAAAGAGAAGTGGAACGAGAGGACTGAGAGCCACCTGTCACCATAAGGGTGCAGGTCGACTGCAGGAACTTGACATCTGTGGCTAAGGACCTGATGAATCTACAGTTCCCTGGTGCAGCTGTGCTGTGTCTTAACACAACATTTCCAAGGGAAGAAATGAGCAGACAGACGGCGTGAGGGAATCCACACACGTGTTCCATGCCGTGTGCATAGCTTTATTTCTGACCTCCTGGTATCACTGAGGACGATGGGGTAGCTTACACGGAGCAAAACACCAATGAGGGTCTTCACAGGTGGGCGGCCGTGCCCATGACAGTGTCATCTTGTGCATCTGAGTGGAGCGAGAGGTAAGAGCATCCTGGCGACCCAGGGAGCCACGCGTGCGGCCTGCAGCCACCCTCCCTCCTGCCACCCGTCTCTCCCAATGCTGCCCCACCCCGAGCTCCTGGGGCGTCTTCAGATCCGGGGAGAAGGAAGGTGAGCGCTTTGAAGTTATTCCTAATTTGTTTTTCAGGCACTTGGATAGTTTCGAGAGTAGTAGACTTGGCAGTTTTTGAGGGAGAGAGAGTTCTGCGGGCCCCGGTGGGTATAAGCTTATATGCAGCAGGTGGTCTCTGTGCTAAGTAGCAAAGAGAAGACTTTCCAGAAGAAATTTGTCATGTTCACAGCAGTTTTCCTATTTAGAAATGCTGAACACACACTTCCCACAGCAGACTGAAAATACAGGAGAGAGAGAAGCCCGGAAACCCCACGTGTTTCACGAGAAACACAACTCTGACTTCTCCCGTCCCATCTCAGCGCCACTGGACAGAGAACTGAGCAGAGCGGAGCCGCCGCCAGCGTAGGGTTCTTTCCAAAGTAAGTTAAAATCAGGACATCTATTTTGATGTTTGGTAGCAACATTTAAAAAAAACATTTATTTAATAGCATATTTGAAAGTCTAAGTGAGAGAGAGAGAGAGAGTTAGAGAGAGAGAGAGATCTTCCATCTGCTGGTTCACTTCCAGGTAACTGCGGCAGCAGAGCTGAGTTCGGCTGAAGTCAAGGAGCCAAGAGCTTCATCGGGGTCTCTCACATGGGCAGTGGGGGTGTTTCCCAGGCTGTGAGCAGGGAGCTGGATTGGAAATGGAGCAGCCAGGACAGGAGCCAGTGCCCATCTGGGATGGACACTGGATTTGCCTGTTATGCCACAAAACCCCTTGCTAGCAATATCTTTAGAACAAAACAATATTTATTTCTATTTGAGCGTGGACTATAGCTATGCCTGAAGTTACTGCTATTTGCAGAAACTGATGAAAATCTCTTAAAAGAGTGGTGAACTTGGGGCTGGCACTGTGGTGTAGGAGGCTAAGCCTCTGCCTGACTTGCTGGCTCCCATATGGGCAGTGGTTTGAATCCCAGCTGCTCCACTTGTGAGCCAGCTCTGCTATGGCCTGGGAAAGCAGTGGAAAATGGCCCAAGTGCTTGGGGCCCTGCACCCACATAGGAGACCCAGAAGAAGCTCCTGGCTTCAGATCGGCGCAGCTCCAGCCATTGTGGCTATCTGGGGAGTGAACCAGCAGATGGGATACCTCTCTCTCTCTCTCTCTCTCTCTCCCTCTCTCCCTCTCTCCCTCTCTGCCTCTACTTCTCTGTAACTTTGCCTTGCAAATAAATAAATAAATCTTTAAAAAAAAAGCAAGGTGTACTTGGAGGCAAAGGTGACGTTGCAGTTCCGTGTGTTTTGGTCCCGGGTGTCTCTGTTTCTTTTAAGTTGGATGTTGGTCACCGCATTCTCTCCCCTTTCTCCTTTCCTTTCTCTTTTTGAAATTCCATTCCACAGGAGGTGTTCAGGGCCGTGGTGGTTTCTCCTGTGCTGTGAGGCTCGGCTGGAGGCTTCCCCCGGCCCCCGGAATGCTCCTCCAACCTCTGAGACTGCTGTATGCAGACGCAGGCCCGTGGCTGCGACTGTTTGCCCAACAAGGTGTGTCCTCTGCACTCCTGAGCGGCAGGACCCAACTTTGTAGGGGCCTTTTCACTTAGGGGGGCGCTGTGGTGGCAGGAGAAAGGAGAAGGGTTAAGACGCAAGGCCAGATGCGTGCATGTGGGGTGCATTTTCATGGGCAGAAACCGCGTCACACAGTCTGTGACATTTGGCCACAGTGGAGAGGATCTGGAGAGCACACGAGGTCAGGTGGGCGTCCTGGGAGGAAAACAGAGAAATACTATAAAATACGTGCAGTTGAGCGGAAAAATCAGCATCTGCCAGCTTTTTGTTTTCTTCCTCTTTGGTAGGAGTCGCAGGAAGTCGTGCGTGCACACGTGTGCGTGCACGTGTGTCCCGGCTCTGGGAGTGAGAGAGGAGGCAGGAAGTAGGCGCGGACCCTGTTAAAGAGCTCGGGACGTGTGCATGTAAGCCCGGCACGTTGCTCCCTCTGAGGGGCACGTGCAAGCAGGAGCCGTCAGCTCGAGTGAGACGTTCTGTGCATTGCTTGTCTCCCCTTTGAATCTGAGAGCTCGAAGAGAGAGCCAGCCCTCCCTGGACAGACGCCGCCCGACCCAGAGAGGGCACGAGCCCACACCAGCTGGATTCCCCCCAGGGTCTCCAGAACACAACCCTCACAAAGCAGGGGGCGCCTTGGAAACCCCTCCATGCCAGGAAGGTGTGGCGCCAGAGAGGGCAGTAACGGAACCCCAGATGGTTGAGCTTTCTCCCTCGTTTTCTAAATGGCGTCGCCATGTTCACACTCACTGCCTTGTCTGAGTGAGGTGAACGCCACAGCCGCTGGCCTGCTTTGAGGCCGGCGTCTCCCTTCTGTCTGCAGCCTGGGTTCCAGGGAGCACAGGCTGGGATGGAGCTGATCAGGGACCCACTGTTCTAGAAGGCTGGAGAGGAAGCAGGACTGGGGAGGGCTCAGGGAACCAGGATGCAGCCAACCCCAGCCAGGGGGCGCGTGCACGAGGGGGCCCGCGGCACTTGTTGGTGTTACCCGAAAGGCCGTTGGTCACAGAGTGTGGACGGCCGTTTCTGCTGGTGGGTAGACCCCTGGCAGTCTCCGCGTGGCCGGCTCTCTCTCTCACAGTCCAGGGACTTCAGAGCAGGGGTGGGCCCTCCGCTGGGATGTCCCTGCACCTGCAGAACTCCAGGCAGCTGGCAGCTGGACGGACAGGTCCCTGGGGGATCTAGAGAGTGTTTCTGAGACCCCAGCTGGGGGTCAGAGCCACCTCACAGGCTGGCAAGGAGCAGTGCCTGCTGCAGGTTCTGGACTTCCTGGAGACAGCTTAGGGGAGAGGAGGTCGTGGCACGAGCCGCAGCATCTGCCCTGGCATCCAGTGCCCTGTGTCCAGTCTCCAGACCTCGTCCTCCCCTAGCGCATTGTGTGGCTGCATGGTTTGGCTCCGACTGTCGCCGCAGGGCTGAGCCCTTGGTCGTGAGGCCCTCCTCAGGTAGGGTGTCCGTGCTCATCCACGCAACTTCACAATTGAGCAAGGGAGCAGCAAGAGGCAGCCAGTGGGAGCTCCTTCCTGCCCCCCTCGGGTCGCAGCAGACGGCTGTCTGCCCGGAGACCAGGGTCAGTTCGTCTGCACGGATGGTTACCAGCTCCTTGACTCCAGGCCATTGGCATAGCTTAGCGTTCAACAGCACTTGTACTGTTTGACCTGTTTTGGAAACTATGCCTCCTTTAGGGACCAAGATCCTGACTCTGTAGGGTGCAAAAGTGAAGGGACAGGAAATACAGAGTGCCTGGGGCAGGGGGCTCTGGGAGTGATGGCCACGGTGCCGCCCCTCTTCCACTCCACGTAGCCTTCCTGTGTGGACACGGCTCCCTGCAGAGATCTTTGCTTCCAAGTGTGCACTGCCCCCCGAGGGAGCACCTGTCCTCACAGAGCATCTTCCCCAGGGCAGGCTCCGCAGGCCACTATTTCACCCCTGCTGGCGGTGTCTGGGCAGTGCAGGGTGCGGAGCGGCCAGCAGCTTCCACGGTTCCTCTGCTGCAGGGGCCAGTCCCCTGTGTGCTGCATCAAGTGTTTTATGAGCCTTGAACCATGGTGCTGGCCAAGGCTGTGTGGGTCGAAAAAGCAGCCCCATCCCCAGACAATGGGCCCCATGCGAAGGCCCCCGGGGCAGCCAGCTTCCCACTGAGAAGTGAGCGATGATCTGGCAGGCATGGGGCTCTTGCAGCCTGGTTAGACATCCAGGGGCAGCCGTCCACCAGGCTCGCCCCAATGGGTTCTGCTGTAAGGGTCCCCGGCGGAGGAGAGGCACCTGTGTGGTCTCCAGCAAGCCAGGCTCCGCCCTGCAGGTGCACAGGAGGCCAGGAGGGGCACTCACACCTGCAGAGCCTCATCCACAGAACCTCCCAAGAGCGAGGGGCTCACTGTCTCCAACCAGGACCCTGATCCTGGCAGATGACAGTGGCTTCTGTTGGACATTTAGACCTTCTCTGTAGTTGGTGCTGGCTCTCACTTGTGGACTGTGCCCCAGGGAACAATGACAATCTTTGGAGCATGGTTGTTCCAACTGGGGAGCTCCTGGTAGAGGCCACAGGACACTGCGGCACACTCTACACTTTGCAGGAAGGCACCACACTGCCGAATGCCACTTACCCAACTGTCCTTAGTGCAGACACTGCAAAGCCCTGGCTACTCGGATCATGGAGACCTGTCGGGTGCTCAGCTTATCTGCCCTCCCACTGTAGGGAATGGCAGCCTTTGGCTTTCACATTGGGTTTCCCATCCAATGGCTGCTCCTGCACCATGGTCCATAGCTGGCCCATCCCAGAGCTCAGGGCGCTTTGATCCTGCTGTCTTGGAGTTGCTGTGCAAACAGCGATGTTTTGCGGTAGTCAGGGCGCCCTCTCCATGTGCCTCTGATTCCCTGCTGGAGTGGTCAGCACAGGGTTGGCCGCCTTCTCCCTGCCGTGGAGAACACGAGGACAACGCCTCTTCCTCTCACCACGTTCCTGCCGCTCTTGCTCCCAGCCATCCTAGCGCGAGGTCTTCAGAGGCAGATGCTGGGGTGGAGTTTGGAACACTTGGGAAGGAGGGGCCAACACCCATGGCTGGGGAGGAGCAAGAATGGCCCAGGGAGAAGTCAGCCCAGGGTGCTGCTGGAGGGAGCTGGGCCAACCCCACCCAGAGCTCAGGAGGGCAGAAGGAGATGGGCTGGGCCCCGATGGGCTGTGTCCCGCAGTGGTCAGGCAGGGCCTGCCCTGGGGTGAGGGGCTCTGGGGAGCTGAAGCAGATCCAGAGGGAGCCTCTACTAACACTGCCAGGACACAGTCCCTGAACGAGGTGCGCACAGTGGCTACTCCGTGTCCCCCCTCACCCACCCCCAGCTTGCAGAGCAGCTGGGAGACACGCTACGAGAAGGAACACTCCAGGGTGCATGGCGCCCTCTTGGAGTCAGGATCCTGAGGGGCGTGGCTGTCAGCGTGTGGATCAAGTTAGGCAAAGTACAAAATCGTTCCAATCCGCAGTCCCCTCCCTACAATTTGTTGTGGAAGCGTCTTCTTGCTACAGGAACTTCTACACTTGACACTGTGGGTGATTTCCTGAGAACTTACCAACAGTTATGGAAAGTTAGGTGGAGTTCCCCGGCCTGCCTCCTCATTATCTCGGCCTCGTTAGTGTTGGGAAGAAAGACTTTTAGCAGCACTTCAATGTTCTCGGCACGGAGGGAGTGTGATAGAGGGAAGGAAGTGTTCCATTATTGACTGGCTCCCATCTACATAATTCAGTAGATGTTTTCATTCACTTAATCTCCACCCTTAGCTAATGGCCTTGGCTTTCTTCTGTGGAGGGGAGAAATCCTCACGAGCTTGTCGTGTTTTGCCATGCAACGTTTTATCTCCACTATTAATAAAAGCTTCTGAAATCGCATTTTGCTTCTTGCGTTAGTGGGTAGGAAGCTCATAGCTCTTTACAGAAACCAGAGTCCCAGGAGGAGAATGAAGGCTTGAAATGCAGATCATGGTAGCTCGAGGGGCTTCCCGTGAAGTGAACAGGGAAGAGGAGGGACCAGGGCTGCCTCGACACCTGCTCTTCTGGTCGGCCGTGTCGTCTTAAGATTGATCTATTCATTTGAGGGGCAGAATTACAGAGAGAGAGAGAGAGAGAGAGAGAGAGAGAGATCTCCCATCTGCTGGTTCACTTCCCAAATGGGCGGGACTGGGCCAGCCCAAAGCCAGAAGCCTGAACTCCATTCTGATCTTCCCCATGGGTGCAGGGACCCAAGTTCTTGGGCCATTGTCGGCTGTTTTCCCAGGCACATCAGCAGGATACTGGATCAGAAGTGGAGCAGCCAGCGCTTAAACCAGTGCCCACATGGGCTGCCGGTGTCGCAGGCGGCACCTTTAACCTGCTGTACCACTGCATGGTCTTGAAGGAACAAAATCACGGCTCTCTGGTCTGTGGTGGGAGCTACTTCCTCCTGCAGGGTTGGGAGAAGCAAATGAGAGAGTTGGTGAGAGACGTAAGATTCTAACAAATTGTTACTGAGGGCTAAGCTGACACCAGCCTGTGGCGTCCGCAATTTACATTTCCGCAGAGGAGCCACCTTCAGGAAGGCTAGGGAGAAGAGGCAGGGATGTGAGAACATAGGAAGGATTTGGTCCCTTCCCCCTTGGTGCTGAGCCTCTGAGCCTGTGGTGGGGTTGAGGGGCTGCTCCCCCTCAGCTGGAAACCCCTTGGCCCATGCCCCTCTGTTGGGATAGCCCTCACAGAGATCCCGGGCAGGGCTTTAGACAGCAGAGTTGCTATTGCATCCAGTTCTGCAGGCTGGGAGCCCAGAAGACTGAGGCTCCCAGAGCCACCCCCGCCATGGCGCAGGCTCTCCCCAAGCCCCCCACCCACCCCCTTTGTGGCTGCTCCCTCCTGCTTTGTTCAGGGGGACTCTGTCCTGGGCTATCCTCCACTGTTTTCCCAGGCCACGAGCAGGAAGCTAGATCAGAAGTGGAACAGCCGGGACTTGAGTCAGTGCCCACACAGGATGCCGGCACTGCAGGCGGTGGCTTCACGCGCTATGCCACTGTGCCACCTCCAAGCCGTGCCACTGTGCCACGTTCAGCAGATCATGATGAAATCCACTGGAGGCTGGATGAGGAGTGAGGCCGGGTCTGCCTTGGAGCCTCAGGAAGACCCTGACGCAGCAGAGGAGCAGAGTGAGGGCAGAGGAAGCGCACTGCTCCCACACTTCCCAGGGCGGGAGCCGAGGAGAGCGCCTGGTGGGCAGACTTGGGGTCCACTCCGGGCCTGTGCGCTGCAGCTCTGTGCCTCTCCCCTGAGTCCAGGAAGCTCCATCCTCCGGGGCTGCCAGGTCCAGTGCGGTGCTTCACTGGACACAGGTGCTCCCAGCGGTGGCCCCGCCTCCCAGCGCTGCAGGTGCGGAAGCTCCTGGAGGTGGAGGCTCCCTGGGGAGGGGTCAGGGGAGTTCTGCAGCCTCAGTCCCCTTGGGTCATGGCCAAAGCTCCAGATTCTGGGGTGGAGGCTGGGGGCAGGGGAGACAGAAAGGGGAAAGCTGCCCTCCCAGGGGCCCTATGGGCCGGCCCACATGGAGAGGGCTCTGCCTGCCGCCCCCCCCAGCAGTAGGCTGCGCTGTGAGGTGGGGGTCCCTGCAGCCCCGGGGAGGGTGGAAGCTCATGTCCCCCTGTGCTCCAGTCGGGCATGAGATTCTGTGCAGAGCTGCACGAGAGGCTAGGCGCACTCCCAGGCCGTGAGTTGTGGCCATCTTGGCAGGGTGCACCGGGACCGCAGCCAAGATGCTGAGTAGAGTCCATGAGCTCCAAACATCCCAACCTCTAAAATCCATCCCGAAGATGGGATTTAATTAAATGCTATGTGCTTGAAACCGGTTCAGATTGGTTTATCCATTTCTGTGGGCTGTCTCCCAGGCAGGCACACTTACGGACGGAATGTAGGGACGGCTAGCCTTCTAGCATGAAATACTTTTATGCTATTCAGGATTTTTAAAAAATAAATACGTGAAATGACGGCCCTTAAATTGGTAAACCAATTCCAGCCACCATAAAGTCTTAAAAAAGCCAGACAGTCTTCTAAAACCCTTTTATGAGCACACATGGTGAAAGTGCTGCAAATATTATTGTTTGCGAATAAAATGTAAATTAGTGCTTTTGTGTTCACCTGTAACTTTTCCTTTAAAGCCAGGGATTGCATTTGAAACCTGCAATTCTCAACAAAAACAGGAAAGTTCAGTGCTGATTGCTGGATATTTGGACCTCCCAGGGCAAACATTAACTGGCTGAGGGGCCCTCTGGAATGCAATGAAGGGAACAATACTGGGAGGAGAGCCAAGCGCAGCAACACTGGAGCCGGGGACCAGGGATTTGCCTCTCGGTAACCGGAGCCGAGCGAGGCCCAGCACTGCTGTTAGACTGGAAATGACATACTGCGATCCTGGACTTAGCCAAAGGGATTTTAAACGGAGGGAAGAGCTGGCAAGATAGAATCTGCAGCACTTCGCACGGTGCTTTCTGAAAGGAGCAGTGGAAAGAGGAAGGAGAGACCCAAGTCTATTGCGTTTGATCCGGCTAAGTGGAGAGTGGAAGCGCGTTCACTGCTGTTCCGATTTCTTTGTTGTAGTTTCTCCCCATGCCCCACCGCCCAGAAAGCAGAGACGCGAAGCCGCTCTCGCTCAGGCACAAGGGCACCCCAACACGGCGTTATTGACAGGAGGTCTGAAAACGCTGACAGCTGCAGAAATTGTACAGTCCGAGGCCAATTCCCCCGAGTGGGAACAATGTAGCGATGGTATTAATTCTGTTTGGGATTGTTAAAATAAGAAAAGGCTACTGGCCGAGGAAGGGCCCTGCCTCTTCTTCCTGGGAACAAAGGCATACCTTGTATCTTCCCTGGTGTCCTTGGAATGTCATTTCCCACCTTTTGAAACTGTATCTGATTATCCAAGTGGCAATTAATCATAATTAAGCAGGCCTGAGGTTTGGAGCGGTACAAAGACCGTGGCTAGGAGCTCGCTGGCTTCGGTCCTGAGAAACCCTTTCCAGGTTGGGCGGCGGCATCTCCCTTCCTGGAGCAGGGAGAGCGGTGGGGGATGGACAATGCACCGAGGCGGGGGCTGGTGGCACGGCTTCCTTCTCCTGTCCCTTGGCTTGGCCGTCTCAGCTCCTCTCCTGGTTCCAACACATGGGGAGCCAGGTAACGAATCACCCTTCTAATGCCAAGTGATTTGGATCCGTTCTTACAAACCAGATTTTTTCAATTTATTACAGGAAAACATTCAATCGCTCTTTGCTGGCACCGGGACCAGGGCCCACGGAATTCTCCCGTACCCCTCCACCCCCAGTGAGCATTTTAAAAGCTTAGCAAGCCCAGAATGCCGTCTTATTAAAATTTTTTATATATTTATAATTAAAATACAGGGCTGGCACTCAAATGGCTTTAACAGATGTAAGGGGACACGCAGGGCTTCCTGGAGCCCAGATCAGGCGGGAAACAATGGCCGCTTTAACTCCCGACTGGGTCTCGGGTTTCTGTTTGCACATGGGCCCAATTTGTACCATTTATGATTAGGTTTAAGTCAGTTGATGTCTATTTATTCAGGAGAATTGCCATTTCGGAATATTACCATACTCCCTGCTAGCGCCCAGCCCGCCGGCGACTGGACCACTGCCGTGTTCAGTGTGGTCCCCGCTGCGCGCGGCTGCCCGCTCGGCCTGACCGGCCTTCCCGGGCCAGAGCCAGGGGCGCCTGGCTGCATGTTTGCCAGAGCGGAGACGCAAATGCGAGACCCTGAGACCAGGGGTGCACGGCCGGGCCGCTGGGCGTGGCCTGAAAGTAAGGTCCTCCACAGTGGACAGGGCAGTGAGGGCGAGCCCCGCCCCCTCGAGGCCCCCAGGGGCTCAGCCCCCACCCAGAGGGAAGGAAGAATCTTCAGGAAGGCAAGAGGTGGGCACTGCCTTGTCTCTGCCTCTCTCTCTCTTATACTGGGCAGATTCAAGGCATCAAGGTGGCCCCTGCCCCACACGCCCTGCCTCAGGCACCCACCTTCCCGCACACGTGGAGTTGTTCCTCCCTGCCCCATCCTGGGACGTCCCAGTCTCCCCTACTTCCTCACCCCCACTGACGCTCACCCGTCCTGCTCAGGTGACTCTGGGGCGGCCCCTCCTCTCTCAGTGTCTTTTGTGCAGCTGATCCTCCTGGGGAGGGGGCTGCTCTGCCCCACCAGGAAGTCCAGACCTCCCTTCCCACCCCCAAATCAGAAGCAAAAGCTCCCTTCCCCGTCCGACCTTGACTTCTGGGAGGCGCTGACCCCGCCCAGGGCCATGCACATGCAGTGCCGCCTGTGGGTATCAGGCAGTGGGCATCCACACACATCTTTTGCTGTGGGCTGGGCATCGTTGCCCATTTCCTGGCTGGCTCTGTCTCTTGGTTTGGGAGGTGGGGCTGCAGAAGGAGCGTGCCTCTCGGGTCCCCAGACAGAGGCTGCCAGCTTCACACCAAGGTCACGTCGCCCTTCCAAGAGAACCAGTTGGTGTCCTCACTCCTCGGATGGTGCTCAGCCGCCAAGGGGGCCTTCTGCCGGGAACCGCTGGCCCGGCTGCCCTCATCAGCCACGCCCACTGGACAGCTGGCCCCAGGCACTCAGCGCCCCTGCTAGGGACCAGTTCCGTTTTCTGGCCGATTGCCTTCTTCCACTTGCAGGGTTCTGCGCTTCCCAGAGAGACGCCAGCGCCTGCCAGGGCTGTGGGTGCCGGCGCTGGCTCAGGGTTGTAAACCTGCTTTTCACCACGAGGCCAGCACTGCTCCCCAGAGGCCGCCGTTAGCCCCTTCATATCTGGTTTCCCACGTGATCAGCAGCTGGAAATCACATGAAGATAAATTAATAACGGCGATTCTGGTGCCTTCCAAAAGAAACAGCCAGGGACGGGCAGGGAGCGAGCAGGCGCGTGACTCACGCTCCCTGGCTCTCACCACCTCCCGTTTCCCTGAAGATCATTGTCAGCCTTCCCAGGACCGAAAAACAGGTAAGACAAACATGTGCGAGCCAGGGGGAAGCTTTCCAGTTTCTTAAGAAGGGACTGGGGCCTCTGAAGTCCACACGTGTCTCTGGAGGTGGACTGTTTACAGCACTGTGATGCTAGCTGTTGCCCTGGCCTGGCCATGGCTGTCGGGGTGCACAGTCCCCCAGCACTGGACTCCCAGGTCCCCTCTGTCCAGCGCCCGAGGGAAGAGGCCAGGCCAGTGGCAGAGATGCGCTGGATTCAAAGCCAGGAGTCCATGTTTCCTGGGTGCTACGTGCTTCCTGTCTCCAGCACGGAGCTCTGATTCCACACGGGAGCCGAGGATCAGAGTTCGGATCGAAGTGCCTTCTCCATTCAGGGGAGATCCAGGATCAGAGCAACAAGTCACCCCCAAAGTCTGGGCCTGAGACTCGTCCAGAAAGGAGGCACGAGCCCTGAGCCCTGCCCCCCACGTCTGCTTCCCTTGCTTGTCTCTTTGGGGACCACACGCAGAAACAGGGTCTGGAAGCTGTCCTTGCAGGTCCTGAAGATCCCTGCTGGCACCAGGCCTGGGTTGCAGCTTCTCCCTACCACCCAGGCCTGGCACTCTCCTCAGTCCTCTCCCTGCAGCACTGGCCCTTTGGCGGGAGGACCTGCCCTTGTCATCCTCCCACAAGGTCAGGACCTGTCCAGCAACAGGCTTAGCTGCCCCCCATGGGGCACTGGGGATGGATGGCGACCGGCTGGAAGGCAGGGATGTGGGCTGCAGACAGGTGGGGCTGGGAGAGGGCCAGTCCCCCTCCTCTGAAGTCCCCAGAACCCGCGGCCGGATGGCGTCACAGCTCTGCTGGCCCCTGTCTCCAGCTGGCAGTGCTGTGAACTGACTCCGGCTGGTGTTTTCACAGAAGTTCTTGTCCAGGTTGCTAACAGAAGCACAAGATGGATCAACAGAACCTCTCTGCTCCTTAGCTCAGGGTCACTGGAACACAGTTGACTGCCAGCCCCCCGCTGCTGCCTCCACTCCCCTGGTCCCCCTGGCTGAGGATACTGTGGGAAAGTGTGGGTTATACCCAGCTGGCCCACCCACAGCCCCGGTACCTCGGGGCCGCTTGGCTGAGAACTGTTATTACAACGCAGAGCCCAGTCTCATCCACTCACTCCATGCACACAGCCGACGCGCAGGGCACCGTGGCCCAGGGGAGCATCACAGGGTGACAAGTAAACTTCTGGGAACAGAAGGAGCCAACATCTGTGGGACACTGTCCCAAGGGGTCCCTGTGTCCTGGCCCTGGACTCTCCATAGCCACCCAGGAGGTGGAGAGCTGGTGCCCAGGAGGGGATTCCTAGGAGGGGAGATTGAGGCACAGAGCTGTAGACCAGCAGCCCAAGGCCCAGTGAGAGAGGGGGCCAGTGCCAGCCAGATCAGATGGGAGCCTTTCCAATCTGTCTCAGGATGACACGGGATGTCACGGGGTGTCACGAGATGTCACGGGATGGGGCAAATTCTGTTCGTCAGGTGGGAACTTTGATGAGCTCTGCCTGTTTGTTTATCTGAATTGACTACAAATTTAACTGACATATACGTCATGCCATCTGTTATAAGAAATCAGTTACAGTGGGGCTGGAGTGCCTAAGGGGATGAGGTGCGTGCAGCAGGTCCTGGGGCTGGGAAGGCAAGGTTGACTCTGTACAAGCTTCAGTCCTGTTGCTTTTTCTTCTTTAGTCCTGCCCTTGTTTTGAACTTGAAGTTCCTACTTCCACTTCCATTTCCCCCTGAAGCTCAGGAACAGCAGGAGAGAGTGAGGTTGAAGGGAGAAAAGGCAAACTCAAAAGTGGGCGAGAGACGGCTGGAGACCTGGCCACCACCCAGGACAGTACACCCAGTGGAGCCCAGGAGGATTCCTGGGCAGCGAGGAGGCAGGGCCCTGACGTGACAGACACTGACCAGGACATCAGGACTCTGAGGGCAGGCAGAAGGGGGGCCTGAGAAAGGGGGGGCGAGGCGCCCACCAAGTCCTTCAGGCTCGGCTGGGAGAACAAGGAACTCTGGGAAAACCGCCCTGATCAGAAACCAGCAGAGACCCTGAGGCCATTGTGGGACATCACTGGGTACCAATGCCTCCCGAGTTGACCTGCGCTGTTGCCTCTGCCGCTGGTGCCTGTGTCCAGGGGACACGGAACCTGCCTTGCTGGCCCTGAGGACTTCCCTTGGCCAACTGCTTTTGGACAAAAAGCTCCGGCACAACCCCTTTAATCACCTACAGAAAGCCCAGCTCACATAGATTTTACAGATTTCTTTTGGAGAACATATTTGAAAGGCAGAGTGATAGAAAGAGGGAGAGAGAGATCTTCCATCTGCTGGTTCGTTCCCCAAATGCCCATGACAGCCAGAGTTAGATCAGGCTGAAGCCAGGAGCCAGGAGCTCCATGTGGCATCCCACGTGGGTAGCAGGGACTCTGGTACTTAGAGCGTCATCTGCTTTCTCCCAGACACAACAGCAGAAAGCTGGATGCCGGCAAGGGCAGCGGCAGCTTGACCCCCGGTGCCACACCCCACACCCCACTTCTGTTGCTTTTGAATCAGAACCCCGAGGTTCAGCTCTGCCCTCCTCGCCAGCAAGGACCAGCCTGAACCCTGCGCAGACTTCACCGGAAACCAGTTGGTTTCTAGGGCATGCGAGTTCATCCAACTTTGGACAAGTAGGAGCTTTCTTCCCCGAGGGGAGGAGAATAGCTAATGGATCCCTTTAAAAGGCCCCGAAAGCCTTCTGGAAATTCGCAGGGTTCCCCCAAGGACTGGCACCATCACCGCGGGAGGAGGGCGTCTCCCACACTTCCCACAGTGGATAGGAACCTTGTGCTGGGGTGGTTTCCAGGAAGTAATGCCGAAAGAGATCCTGATGGGATTCTGAGCACATGCGCACAACGCCCCGCCGCGCTCTGGGCCGGCCATCCGCCAGGAAAGCACGGTCTGGCTCCCAGTTTCTTCCCCCACTCAGGATGTGAACCCCGTTGCTGTTGTGAGAGCCTCGCGGGGAGTGCAGGTGCACCTGTGGTTTGCGCTCTGTGCCCCCGTAACGGCCGTGCAGGCCTTGTCTCTCCAAGTGGTTTATGTTTCAAGTAAAACATGGGGTGGCCTGGCTAAGTCCTGGGGGATGAGGAGGAGTTCCAGGACTGTTCACGCCTTAGCAATAATCCTGCGATATATTAGGGAGAAGTACAAAACCATATGCTGTGGAGGAGGCAGAGCTCCTCGGCCGGCTCATTCATCACGTCTCCAGCCCGCGCGCCCCGGGGGGTGCCTGGCCACTGGGCCCTGTCCAAGGTCTCCACACACCAGGACCCCTCCCGGCACAGATTTTCTCTTTAATTTGCAATGTGAAGTCAGCACTGAGAGTCCTGGGTTTGCTTTTCTGGATCAGGAAGCAGAGAGAGGAAATTGACTTGAGCTGGATGGATTTGGGCTTCGTTGGTTTTTAAGTAATCGGTTAACACAGTGGAAGAAAAACTTCCCAAATCACAGAGAACGTGCATTCCGCTGTAAGGGAGCTTAAACGGCAGGACTTAGGCTCGGCCCCCGACCCGGAGGAGGAGCCGGTGGGCGCCCTGAGATCAGGGGAGGATGCGCCCCCAGGAAATCCCGAGTCCCAGAGTCCAGACCTACAAGCAGTCGCTGCAGCCTGAAGCCACTGCTGACCACGGCCTAGGTCTGGAAGGAGAAGCCCTTTGCAGCCACCTGTAGGGGTGATGACCGAGACACAGGATGCTTCAGGCCCAGCACCCTTTGTTCTTCGTTAAGTGAAGTTGAACTGAATCAGGCTTGCGGAGGTGCCCTGGGCACAGCAATGCGAATTCACCTTTTGTGTCCGTTCTCTGACCAGCAGAAAAGTCTTTGCAGACAAGAGGATGTGTGCTGTGCTTAGAATCTTCTTTGGAACTAGAAACTCCTGGCTGATACTTGACAGAAGTAACAGGACCTGTTCCAGGGCACAGAGGGACCTCGGGGTGCCCCCTCCCTGACACACTATGGTCTTGGACACCAACTCTCCTTTGGGACCTTGGGCCCCTCATCGGAAGCTCTGGGCTTGTGTTAGGTTAGCACTAACCCTTGTGAATGGATCACCGGCTCCCTAACAGGTTCAATGTGCTGCTAAAGAACAGAACAAACAGTAAAACAAAAGCCAAGAAAATAAAGCAAGTGTTGATTACATAAAGTCAGGAAAATTTCACCCAACACATATGCACACAACTTGTGACCTATTGTTAGGCTCGCACTGTGCCAGCTCCTGACTCTGATCTAAGTGTTGACAGCGCAGGAATAGTAACCGAGTGCGTTCTCTTCTCCATCTGCACTTCCCATGGATTTTGTCAAAACAAAGACATTTTGGAGAAAGCTTGAGCATGAGAACATCAATTCCATTTAAGTGCACAGCCAAGTTCTTCCTTTTATTTTTTAGAGGAGCAGAGAGAGAGAGAGAGAGAGAGAGAGCACTCCCATTTTCTGGTTCCCTCGCCAAGGGCCTGCGATGGCTGGATCTGAGCCAGGGCCAAAGCTGGAGTTGGTAACTCTACCCAGTCTCCCACATGGATGGCAGGAAACCAACACTAGGGTCACCATGGCTGCCTCCCTGGGTCAGCATCAGCAGGGAGCTGGAGTCAGGAGCCTCAGGTGGGCCCTGAACCCAGGCACTCTGTTGTGGGACAAGGCCCTCTTACCTGCTAGGACCAACACCTCATTCAAAGTCACCTGCTGCTTGGATGAATTTTGATTTGATTTTTCATAAAAAGTATCTTGAGTGCTGTGTTTCTGTGGTCTTACGTGCCTGAAGATGCCCATCTTGGACACCAGTAGATAGAAATTTTGTAGATGAAATTCTGCCTTCCTGGTTTTCTTTCTTTCTTTATTTGAAAGGCAGAATTGAGATAGCTAGACACACACACACACACACACAGATCTCACATCCACTGGTTCACTCCCCAGATGGCTGCAATGGCCTGGGCTAGGCCAGGCTGAAGCCAGGAGCCAGCCAGGAGCTTCTTCCAGGTCTCCCACATGAGTGCAGGGGCCAAAGCACTTGGGCCATGTTCCACTGGTTTCCCAGGCCGTGAGCAGGGTCAGAAGTGGAGCAGGAACAGGTCAGTAGGCTAGCAGGACAGTAACCTGCGCCTGTATGGGATGTCAGCGTCCCAGAAGCTTAACCCACTACACCGCAACACCACTGCTCCTTCCTTTTTTTTTACGATTTTAAATTCTGCCTTTCCTTAGCATTCACTACCTTGAAATGCACCTTCTGTCTGGATGCTGTTTGAACCAGAACTCTCCGGGCTGTAGTAATAGGACTCAAAGCGTCTCCAACAGCAGAGAGAAAGCATGGCCTCCATCGCGGCCTCCAGTCGCTCTGGGTCTCCGTGCTCGGTATCATCATTCCCCCGTGCTCTTTCTTCTCCCCCTCTCTCACTGGGTTCCCGCCTGCCTTGGCTGCGGGCTCAGACTGACAGCCCCTGTGGTGGTGAGGGGAGGGCTGCAGCGACTCAACCTCAGCACAGAAAGAGAACCAAGGCCAGGGACCGGCCCCGTGCTGACTCCCACGAGACCGGGTCAGCCCTGGGACTGCCGGGCTGGGCGGCTGCGCGGTGCCGAGCGACCAGGTGTGGGCCAGGTGCTCATACAGATGCGGAGGAGGGGTGCAGCCCCGGCCACCTGGGAATCGTGTGTGTACCCCGCGATGGCAGACAGCTTGTGCTTGGTCCTTTGCATTATTGAAGGTGTGGATTTCAGCGTCAGATGGACATGGTCAGGAGCTTGTGACACTGTTACGTCGTCAGCAGAAAGGCAGCTGGGTGATGGGAGAACCCAGGATTTCTTCTGAAGCGGCCTTTGAGTTGGCGTTGGGGCTAAGCAAGTGGAATTTCTGCCGGACCGTTGGAGTAGCCCTCCATCTCAAGGCAGCGAAACGGCGGTCCTTGTTTGAGGAATGTTTTGTTTCCAGATGGGCGTGGACGTCCTGCAGTGCTCACTAGTGGGAGGGGCCTTCACGGACACACCCACAGCAGCGCTGGAGGAAGACATCGGGTGCCCTGGAAGAGAAGGTGCATCCAAGCTTCAAACCACTTCATGGATCTCTCAGATTGGGCTGACTTTGAAAACCGTGCATGGCATGTGCTTGAGAGAAAATCGCAGAACACTACGCATTGTAGGATTGCTTCACTCGTTTAGAACAGCCAGATCTCCTTATCCTTTTCTCTCTTTCTTCCTGTCTCTTATCACAATGCTAAAAAGCAAAATACGCTGCTCTGTTAACGTGCATAGAAACGTAAGTATCAGACGGAACAGTGAAACAACTCAAGATGTCCACTCTCTTGAAACTGAAGTCAACTTTGCAAGCTGTTGAGCACATGTCTGAGTGTACAACTTGCTGCGCCACCTAACGCCAGTCTCTGTGCAGAAATCCCCGGTCGCCCCAGAGGGTCGCCTCGTGCCTCTTCACCGTTAACGTCTGCTCCCACAGACAACTCGCATCTGATTCCCGTCACCGCTGAGGACTTGCCCCTGGACTTGGTGCCGTGCCCTCAGCAGAAAGCCACGGTCTCCATTCAGCCTCCGTCCTCCCCGGCACGCTGCTAGCGTGTCAGCGCGCATTTCACGTCTGAGCAGTGTCCATGATTCCTTACTTCTCTCTTGACGGTGGCTCTGATTGCTTCCGCTTGGGGGCTGCAGTGCAAACAGCCGCTGTAAACGTTCGCAGACATGCAAGTCTCTTTGCGCCCAGACGTTCACTTCTCCCTGGTAGGTGCTCTGAGGTAGAATGTCTAGGTCTTCAGGGAAGTGTACGCTGAGTGCTGTACGATAATGCTCTCTGAAGTGAACATGGGATTTCTAAAGCTTGGACCACATTTGCTCCCATCAGCAACGTTGAGCTCTGCTGGCCAGTTCTGCGTCCTCACCAACACTCTATGTTGTTAGTCTTTTTAATTTTACGAGCTCTGTTAGATAGGAAGTGGATTTAGGTTTTTAGTGCCTCGATGACATAACGTATGCTTTCATGTGTTTACTGGCTATTCATATACCTTCCTTTGTGAAGTGCTTACTTCAAAGCTTTCGCCTACCTTAAAAAATGAGCATTTGTTAGTGAATTTAAGAAGTTCTTTGTATGCTCTGGATGCAAAATCTTTGACAGATTGCATGTATGTCTTGCAAAACTTTTTTTTTTCTCAGAGTGTGGCTTCTATTCCCATTTTTCTTAATAAAATTCTTTAATAAACAGAAGTTGCTCATTTTGATGCTGTCCAATTTATGAAGCTTTTCTTAGTGCTTTCTGCATTCCCTCTGCTAAACCATTTCCTGCCTTAAGGTTGCTAGAATATCCTTTTACATTTGCTTCCAGAAATTTTACAAGTTTTAGTTTTCGATCTACTATCCATTTCCGGTGAATCTGTGTAGCACGAGAAGCAGGGATTGAAGTTCACCCACTTCCTGCTGTGCTTGCCCGAGTGTTCCAACACTCTTAGGGGAAAAGGCACCCGGGGCCTCTACCCGGGGTCTTGACTTGGGCAAGGGTGCTTCGGAACATCCTGGGGGCGTGAGCGTTACAGTGCAGAGGGTTCAGCTGCCCCCTGGGACAACCACGTCTCACAAAGCAGCGTCAGTTCAAGTCCCAGCACCTCCACTTCTGACCCAGCTCCCTGCTTATGCATCCTGGGAGGCGGTGTGTGATGGCCACGTGCTTGGGCCCCTCCTCCCCTGCAGACGACCTCAGTGTAGCCCTGCGCTCCTGGGTCCAGCCTGGCCCAGCCTGGCTGCCGCAGGCCTCTGGGAAGTGAACCAGCAGACGGAAGATGCTTCTCTCTTTGTCTCTCTCTGTCACTCTGCCTTTCTTTTTTTTTTTTTTTTAAAGATTTTTTTATTTATTTATTTGACAGGTAGAGTTATAGACAGTGAGAGGGAGAAACAGAGAGAAAGGTCTTCCTTTTTCTGTTGGTTCACCCCCTAAATGGCCGCTATGGCTGGAGCTGTGCCGATCAGAAGCCAGGAGCCAGGAGCTTCTTCCTGGTCTCCCATGGGGTGCAGGGTCGAAGGACCTGGGCCATCCTCCACTGCCTTCCCGGGCCACAGTAGAGAGCTGGACTGGAAGAGGAGCAATCGGGACTAGAACCGGTGCCCATATAGGATGTCGGCGCTGAAGGCAGAGGATTAGCCAAGTGAGCCACGGCCCCTACTCTGCCTTTCAAGTAGATGAAAATAAAGAAACAGATTAAAAAAATAAATAAGCTACTTTTTAAAAAGATCGTGTAGAATGGAATTAAAAGATAAGTCTCTTCTGGTGCAAAATCTTTTCAACTCCATGCAATGAGGGAAGTCTAACCGCTCATGAAAATGCATTTTATGAAAAACCTAGACACGGATTTTAAAATTCTTTGCACCAGGGCCAGTGTTGAGGTGCAGTAGGCTAAGGTGCCGCCTGCAATGGAAGCATCCCATATCAGAGTAGTGGGTCGAGTCTCTGCTACCACACTTCCTATCCAGCTTCTAGCTCATGTGCCTGGGGAGGCATCAGAGCATGGCCACAGTGCTGGGGCCCCCACCATCCATGTGGGAGACCTGGACAGAGCTCCTGGCTCCTGGCTTCAGCCTGACTCAGGTCTGGTCATCGCAGTCATTCTTTAGTGAACCAGTGGATGGAAGAGCTCTGTGTCTTTCCCTCTCTCTGTTGCACTTTCAAATAAAACACATAAATAAATCTTTTAAAAAATTCCTATACCAAGAGAAACTTCTCCAATTCCAGTTCCTCCATGGACTTTTTGAAGTTCCTTCGTATGGTGGGTCTACCCATATTTCTGCACTTGTGCTGTTTGAGTGACCTACTCCAGTAGCCATAGCAACATCACTCACTCTCTGTAACTATAGCTTGTAGTGAGTCTCGATAATCAGGTGGTGAAAATTTGCCAAGACTGCCTTGCCTATCTTAAATTCTTTTGATTACTATCCACATTTTAGAATTGGCTTCTTAATTTTGTCAGAAAGGTTTGCTGAATTTTGACTCGGATTTTATTGAATATATAGATCAGTTTGGATAATGCTGACATTCTCTATCCCTACTCCAGCTCTCTCTGTTCGTTTACTTGTTAAAGTTTCCCGCAGGAATTGCCTTTTCTCCTCTCAGCGCAGATGACCAGCAGGACTTCTATTAAAGTTATTCTTGAACGTTGTCTGGTTTGGGGGCTGGCGTAGACGGTGCTGTGTTCTCCACCTGCGTAAGGCCAATGTGCGTCACTGCGATTGTGCCATTGGCTCACTAGATCCAGCCGTGTTCTCCTATTCTCCTCAGGATTTCCTATAAGGAGCTCATGTTGCCTTGTATTTCTACTTCTTGGCTCTTTAAAAGTTTGCCTCATTTCCCTGTTGAACTGGAGTAGTAAGTACAGATGGCATTGCCTGATACCAATCTCAGGGAGAAAACATCAAACATTTCACCACTGGCTGACGTCACGTTTGTGTCTTAGATGCCCTGAGCAGGACGAGCAAGTGCCTTCTCACTTGAGAATTTTGGGGAGTTGCTTTTCTCCTCAGTTGGTGTTGAATGTCAGCAAGCGCTTTTTCCGCATCTATAGAATTTATCATTCTCTTCTTTTATTTTAGAAATGGGAGAGAATTGCATTCACTGGTTTTCAAATATTAAATCAACGTTGTACTCTTGGAATTCAATTTACATATTATGTGCATACTACCCATTTTATGTATTGCTGAATCTTATTTGTAATGTTTTATCAGCTTTTTTATGTGTGTTAGTCTTTTTTTTTTTTCATTTTTGACAGGCAGAGTGGACAGTGAGAGAGAGAGAGACAGAGACAGAGAGAAAGGTCTTCCTTTACCATTGGTTCACCCTCCAATGGCCGCTAGAGCCAGCGCACTGTGGCCAGAGCACTACGTCGATCCAAAGCCAGGAGCCAGGTACTTATCCTGGTCTCCCATGGGGTGCAGGGCCCAAGCACTTGGGACATCCTCCACTGCACTCCCAGGCCACAGCAGAGAGCTGACCTGGAAGAGGGGCAACCGGGACAGAATCTGGCGCCCCGACCGGGACTAGAATCTGGTGTGCCAGTGCCACAGGTGGAGGATTAGCCTATTGAGCCGCGGCACCGGCTGTGTTAGTCTTTTAATTACAACTTTTTGTAGTATCTTCTTGATGCTTAAAAATTCTTATATTAGAAAGAAAAACTGAGACTTAGACAGATAGAGAGACCCCATCCATTGGTTCATCACAATGGCCAAGGCTGGGTGGGCCAGGGGCTGGGATCTGAGTCTCCCACGTGGGCACCCTTGGCCTGCTGCCTCCTGGTATACCTGACTAAGAAGTGGAGGCTGAAGCTGGAGCCTGGACCTGGGCTCAGGTACTCTGTGGGGTGTGGGATCTCAAGCTGTGTCTTAACTGCTGTTCAACATTCACCCCTCTTTTTGATGGTTTATATCAGAGTTATACTGGCTTAAGACGTGACTGGGAAGTGGTTCTTTCTAATTTGTTTCTGAAAAGATTTATTGTCTCCTTAAACGTTTGACACAATATAATGTTGAAACCACCTGGTTTGCAGTAAATGTGTGTGTGTCTGTGGTCTGTGTGTGCATGGGTGAAGATTTTCCTTGAGTTTAATCCTTTCAACCAATATAATATTATTCAGATTTTAAGCATTTCTTCTTTATTAAAGAAAATACATTTTAAGTGTTCTAACCATGAAAGATGAAATCTTTCATAAATAAATTAACTTGATTTAACCATTCCACAATGTGAGCATATCTCAGACATCATGCTGTACACCATAAATTTATATAATTTTTGGGGTTGCCAATTAAAAAATAAATTTAACAATTCTTCCTTAGACGGTTTTGGTGAGTTATGTGTTTCAAGGAGTTTTCCATTTATTCCCACTTGTCAGATTTATGGCATGAGGCTGCCCACGCTATTGCCATGTTCTTCCCAGTGGCTGTGGTCTGAGTGGTCACTGACACTCTCTATGTCGATCATGATGCTAGTAACTGTATTTCTCCTTCTCTTTGTTTTCTTATTAGTCTTGCTCAGGGGTGGTAAAACATGAATTTTATTAATGTGTTCAGAAACTAGATTATCTCTCTTACTTTATTATTTACTTTTCACTTCATCGATTTCTCTGAATTTTTGCTTTCCCATCCTGAGTTTCCAGGTTTTATTTGCTCATCTTCTTCTATTTCCATTTGCCAGCTGTACTGACAGTTTTTGTTGATTCACACAATTTTTAGCACTGGCAGCATACGTAAAATAGAGGATTGGCAGCTTTTATCTTTCAGCACTTGAAATATGTCATTTCTTTACCTTTTGGCTGATGAGAAGTGAGGGTGTCACTGTTGCAATGCTTTGTGTCCTCTGCTTTGCTTTCCCATGATTCATTTCCATGTTTCCACTTTACCTGTAGTTTTTGAAAGTTTTGCTATAATCTGCCCAGGTGTGGCTTTCTCTCCGTTTACCTAGTTAGGGGACTGCATGCTTCTTAAATCAGTGGGTTGATGCTTCACATGAAAGCTGACAACAGTTGAGAATTAATTTTTCAGTATTTGTTTGGGGGCCGATCCTTTTCTCCTGCAGGTTACTGGTATTCTTTTCATTAAAAAAAAAAAAAGGAAAATAAAAAAAGCTTTCTCCTCCACAGTTTTGAGTCTGTAGAATTTCTACAGGTCTGACTTCCAGTTGGTGGACCCTCTCTTCTTCGCCGTCTAACCTGTTGACAGAAGTTTTCATTTTGGGTGTTTCACTCTTCTGGATGAGAATCACTTGTGGGCTGATTGACAGTTTCCACTGTCTGCTGCGTTCCCCCTCTCTTTGCTAACAGAGTATACGCCCATTATCTGTTCAGATTCTCCTGGTTGTGGATCGTCTTTTACTGCTGTGTCTCAGAGTTTTCATCTGGATGCTGAACACTGTTAGTGACTTACTTTGGGAGTAGGGTTATCTTGTCTCTAATGATGTCAGATTTTGCTGGGCGATGGTTAAATGACCAGCAGACATGCTTGATCTTGTCAGCTTCCCTTTATCCTGATTGGGGTGAATTTATTTGGTTTTTGTCTTAGTTTTGAGACATGAATCTTAGACTATTGAGATAGAAATATACATTCCCTGTCTGTCTGTCTATCCATCCTAATGGTAAAAAGGCCTGCACTTTTGAAAGTGAACAAAGTAATTAAGAATAAAGCAAACTCTGCAAATGATCCATATAAAATTAAAATCCTGCTGAAAATCTTAAATGAAAAACTATGCTTCTTTTTTGGCTGAATAAATACTTTGGCAAAGTAAATTGAATGCAATCCCAAGTAAAAACTCCAAAACAATTTTTTAACCTTAACCTTTAAAAAGGTTAAAAAGTTAAGTTTCACAATATTTTATTCTTGCATAATTATCAAGAAAATATCTGAAGATGAAAAAGAGACATTTTAAAAATCTATCCAGATAGTTCATAAATTAGGAAGGTAAACTAAATCATAATTTTGTGGTTGACATAGAAGTAGACAAGAACAAGGGGAAAAATAAAGGACAAAAATAAACTGTAATGTAAATATGCACTATACTTATATGATGTAAGCAGCATTTAAAAGCACTGGAAAAATCATAAATTGTATCAGAGGCACTAATTAATAATGGGCGCTCGGCTAATTCCTTAGATACCGCTGTAAATTTCACATGTATCAAATAAGGGGGTCACATCCAACTTAAAGATATTAGAGCATGACAAAGGAGAATGCTATTTACATAATTGTAGGGGGGGAAGAATTCGATGAGTGGAAAGGAAATCTACATGGCACGAATCTTTTGAAATCATGCAAACATTTTGACACAGAAAAATGCTGAAAATGGAAGGAGAGAAGCTAGTAACCCATAGAGCAGAGTTTGAGGAGCCTTCACCGTGGGTAACCGGGCAAAGCACTGGTATTGCCCCCACGGGGGTCTCCACTCGGACAGCGGCGGCAGGCGGCTTCAATCCAGGAGACAGCTGGCTTGGACCAACCAGACTCTGGGACCAGGCGTGATCACAGCCAGTGTAACTGCACATGCACAGGTGTCTGAGAACTAACCAAAAATGAACTTTTCCCTGATGCTCGTGCCAAGATCATCTTTCCAGGAGGAGCTCTAGCCTTCTTACCATAACGTGGGGTGCGTGTCTAAGCATGTTTCTAAACTGCAACCATGTGAGCTTGTGCCCACCCCTCCACGTGATGTCATGAAATCCTTCTTGCGTGCTTGAAGGGATACAAGACCCTCACCACCCTCTGCTCAGGGAACCAGAGCTTGGGGAATGATTCCTTGCTGTCTCCTTATTTGCTGCAAGAGAGTTCCTTTGTGTGTCAACCACACTCGCCCAAGAGCAGACCCACCGCTTGGGTGACAGCTGGAGAAAGTAAGAGCACTGGGCTGTTGGCGTGATAAGCACAGATCTTCCTCTCTTGATTTGTAAAGAGCTTTTGCAAGTGAATTAGACCAAGGCATTATGACACACAAAATTGTGCAAGAGATGAGTGAGATTTTATGCACATAGAAATACAAATGGCTTTTGAACTTGGGGTGAAAATCCCAGCTTCACTCTTCATTAAACAAAGCTCATTAAAGAGATGGAAATGAGATGCCGTCTTCACCCCACCTTCTGCTCCTGTAATAGAGAACCACAGAATGGGTGATTTGTAGAGAAAGCAAGTTCACTTCTCGGAGTTCTGGAGGCTGGCGACGAGTGAGGGCCCTCTTGTTGCATCACAATGTGGAAGAAGGCATGAGGTGATGAGCGAGCGAGGCGGGAGCAAGAGACAGCGCCAAAGGCAAACACACTAGATGACAACCTGCCCCGCGATAACCGACTCACTCCAGCACCGTTACCTGCCCGTGAAATTTCTGCTTGAGTTTTGGATAGCAGATACCATTGCTATCTACGCGGCTGATAAGACATTTCAAGGCCTTCATGCACTCAGTAGAATCGGGCATCCTGCATGCCGTGGACGTAGGTGGAAGTTTGTGCTCCCTCCTTGGGCTCAATCCGTATCCTTGTACCAAATCACTCTCCTTAAAGCACCCACTAAGAGAAGATATATAAGCATGTTTATGTTGATTGCAAAAAAGACTGAAAAATGTAATTATCCAATACCACAGAGCTCATTAAATAATTTTAACATATCCATAAAATAGAATACAAAGCAAACATTAAAAGCATGAGGTATGTACTGATATGGAGCAAATCTCAAAGCTACGTTTTTGATAGAAAAAATCAGGGGTACATCCCATGACACCCGGGTCTCTCCAATATCTGACTGCACCTGTGACCCATGGACTGCTGGCTGGTCTCCTCTTCCTGGGTTTCCACGACACTCACTCCGAGGCCGTGTCGTGTCCCAGCCGTCACAGTGGCACTCAGAGCTCCTGCTGAGTTGGTCACTTTGCAAAGATAGAAGCGAATATTGGCCAACTCCAGCTCATCAGCCCACTGCTGCCAGTCGTGTGCTGCTGTGTGCGGTGAGCTAGGGTTGGAGGACTCACAGCTGTGGGGTACTCGGTCCATGCCCTCAGGGAGGGTCTAGGCCAAAGGGGGACAAGCATAAAGCACCCCAAGGTCACAGCCAGAGCTTGAAACCCAGGAGAAAGCCAAGGTCAGCGAGGGCTCAGGGCATGCTGGGGAGGACGCTGGGGAGCACTCCAGGTCATCCCTCTCCAGCCTCAGACCTGGGGAGGCGTGACGGGTGCTGGAGGCGCCGAGCCCATCCAGTAAAGGCTGTGCTGCTGTCGCCGGGTGAGGCTGTGGCCTGGGAGGGGACTGGGGCTCCAGGCCTGTGTCGCTAGGCCGCGGGGCTGAGGGGCCTTCTGCCCATTCTCCTCTGGGCATCTGGGGTGCAGGTTCTGGAGAACCACCTGATGTTGCTGACCCGGAGGCTCCGGGGTGGGGGGAGGCACAGGATTTCCACCTGAGCAGAAGCAGGTAACCCTGGTGCCCGGCACACGACTGCCAAGCTTCGCAGGCCTCAGACGTCAGGGTCGGCAGCCGCAGTTCCCTCTGCCAGGAACCCGGACTTCCTGGGACCCCTGGTGGCCACTCAGCTGCCAGGGAGGCGCATTCTCCAGGAGAGAGCAGCGGTGGACGGGACCCGGATGTGGGGTGGGGATCCCCAGGCCCTCTGTGGAGGACACGACGCTGGTTTGCAGGGGAAGGGGCTGGGCACTGGGAATGTGTGCGCCAGCATCAGGGGCACGCAGGTTAAGCCGCAGAAGGAGGTGTAGGGGCCGCGGGGTGAATGCTTGTTCCCTGGTGCCTGAGGTGGCCAAGAGCGCCTCTCCACAGGATCTGGACCCCAGGCCCTGGCCTGCTGCTTGCCAGGTCTGAGTGGACAGGAGGCCACGCCCACGCCCACGGGGCTGAGATCCAAGAGGCTCTTCACCCAGAATTGCCTCTTCCTCTTTGCTGTGGCTCTGTGACCGGGGCTGGGATGTGGAGGCCTCTGTCCCTCTCCGGTGAGGATTCCTTCCAGGTCTTTTGGAATTCGTTCCTGGAACTTGCTCCGGATAGATTCCCCTCTCACAGTGTGCTACAGACACGGAGAACCCGCTGGGAAGCTCACTGACTTTGCTGGGGAACAGTTTTCTGCAAACTTAACGTCCCCTAGGTTTGCCAGGCCCCGAGCGTCCTACCTGTGTGATGGAAGGAGTGGTGAAGTTGGGCAGGGAGAGGTGCAGGGCGTCCTGTATGTACTGAGCTGGCAGCTGGCTCTTGGCTCTCTCCGAACAGAGCGGCTCCAGGGGCGTGGGCTTGCGAATGGCTCTGAGGTGGCCCTGTGCCACCGACGAGGCTCCCGGCTCACAGATGCAGGGAGGAACACAGCCAGTGTCGGGCTCTGGAGGTGGAGGTGGCACCAGCTCCCACCACGTGCTCTGCAGAGAAGGCAGACTGACACGCACTCACCCCTCCCACACTGCTCAGGTGCCTGGTGCCCATTCTGGCTTTGTTTTTCCCAAGGTAGCTTCGGCTTGGAAGCTGACAATTCAGCGTGGCCAAGCTGGGTTGGCTGCGCTGACGTAAGCTTATCATCCACGTCACGGTGCCCATCCAGGGATATTTCCTGTGTGCCCATCATCCACCATTGCCAGATCCACTAATGGTCCTTTACAGTTCTGTCCTGTGCCAGGCCCTGTGCTAAATGCTGGGCAGACGGCCAGGCACAGCATCCTGGCTGAGGAGTCCATGCTGTCACGAAGCAGAGAAACCCAACACAAACCAAGCCTCGCTGGAGGATGCACTGTGGTGACAAAGGGGAGCCCTAGGCCCTGCCTGGGCAGAATCGTCGGCAAGCCTGCTCAGAGCCACTGTGTCCTGAGGGCTGCAACAGGACGAGGTCGGCACGAGGAGGCAGCGAGGTCAGGCAGCTCTCTGAAGGCATCCAGACTTGGGTCCAAGGCCAAGGTCACATTGCGAGGGAGCTCCTTTCTCTATTCATGCCTTGGGTGACAATGGCAGCTGGCACCTGGCTGAGGCTTCAGGTTCCCTCCCCCATGAGCCAGTGGAGAGCAAGGCCTGTCCATTTTCCTTGCAAGGGCCCTCTGTTTAGGATCTTCTCAGTAGCCCCTAAAGAACACGCGGCTGGCACGTCACTCCACAGTGCCCGGCATGGGACCCCGGAAGCAGCACAGAGTACAGTCCTCTGGGTTTGACTTGGCATCGCTTTACCACTGGGGCCTTTGACTGTTCATTTGTCTTGCTTTCTTCTATTCACTTATTCAACATTTACCAAATACTGATGGATAATTATGATGTGATGACAGACGGATGGATAGATAGACAATACTAATTGAGTCCTAATTTATAAATGTGTTAGTACATTGCCGGGGCACATGGGATTTATATCTGTCAATCTTTGCAACGACTCTTTGAAGTAAATATTATTATGTAATTATACAGAGGAGAAATAGATGCCTGAAGAGATTGAGTGGCTTCCCTACACAGCTAACTCACAGCGAGGCTGGGTTCTACCCCGGGACTTCACGCTGGCAGGGATGGCCTCTTGGTGGAGTGAATCACTAAAGTGTAAAAGTAGACATTGAACTTGGAAGAATGGCAAACCGTCCAAACTGGTTGGTCAGAGGGTACTGGTGGGGAACAGAGCAAAAAAGGCCAAAAAAAAAAGTTTGGAAAAAATCAGATAGACTATGATGCTACACTGACGATTCCACTCTCTCCTAGGGAGGTAGTACAGAACGTTCCGGCCTATGGACAAAGATGGACTTGCAGACGATTGGCGCTGGAGAATAACGGTGAGTGTGACCACCTGCTCAGTGCACACCAAAGTAAGACGCCTCGTCCCACACCGTTCGTGGCAGTCAGGGACACGTGGGCCAGGGTGCTCAGCCGTGTTCTGTGCCAGGAAGCCCGCACGGCAGAGGCTGCTCCCGTCAGCATGTGTCACTTATATCTGTGATTGACCATGGTCTGACCAGTAGTACATCCTATCACACAGGCTGGCCCAGGCCGCCCCAAGGATCCCTGTGCCTGACGCTGGTTTCTCCCCGTCCCGTGTGAAGTCCGGGTGGAGCAGGCAGCTCCTCGTCCTCGGAAACCCTCTTGCACTGTGCACGGTGCAGGCTCCCCTCGTCCTCAGGTAGCAGGTGCCTGTTCACAGATCCCCAGCTTCGCCTGCACATGTTTCAAACACCGGATATTGGAAGAACAGCCCAGGAGCCTCCGTTTCCCTTCTCCGTGCATCTGTAAACATTCATAGCTTCCACAATTTTATTTCTGCCTACTTTTGCAGCAGAATCTTTTGAAAATGAGGACAGATGCCCTGGCATCCGCTAGCGCAGCCACGTGGAACTGCCATGAGAGAGGACCTGCTCTGACACGGAGACACGGGCAGCCGCGGCAGGAACCTGAACTTCAGCTCCTGCCCAGCACATGCTTGGATCTCCCCAGCTGTCTCCAAAGTGTCACGGCTTTCTTCTCCCGACCAGGGTGCAGTCGAGGATCAGGAACGACTTCTGGTTGTTGCCAGTTCTTGTGTCTGAATCTAGAGTCAACTCCTCCCAATTTTTTAGAAAAGACCTGGCTCACTAGCGCATGGGAAGTCCTCTAGGATTTGTCTGATTTTTTTTTTTTTTGACAGGCAAAGTGGACAGTGAGAGAGAGAGAGACAGAGAGAAAGGTCTTCCTTTTGCCGTTGGTTCACCCTCCAATGGCTGCCACGGCTGGCGCACTGAGGCCGGCACATAGCGCTGATCTGAAGGCAGGAGCCTGGTGCTTCTCCTGGTCTCCCATGGGGTGCAGGGCCCAAGGACTTGGGCCATCCTCCACTGCACTGCCGGGCCACAGCAGAGAGCTGGCCTGGAAGAGGGGCAACCGGGACAGAATCCGGCGCCCCGACCGGGACTAGAACCCGGTGTGCCGGCGCCACAAGGCAGATGATTAGCCTAGTGAGCCGCGGCGCCGGCCTGTCTGATGGTTTTCCTCGTGCTGTTGAACTTGTTCTCTTGGTCTCTGCATTTCCCGTGGTGGAGGCTTCCTCAAAAGGCTTGGTCCAAGCTGAATATGTTTGGCAACCGCGGTTGGCTTCCCTGGACACACAACGAGTCTGCCCACCACCGCAGAGGCTGATTAAGGTAATAGCTATCGTGTTTTTGCCATGATGGAGACGCATTTTCTTAGTAACCAGGAAGCGCTTTGTGGCACCACATGTTCGCAAGGTGTGAACGAATGGCCTTTTTTGCCAGGAGGAGTCAGCGTCTGTTGATGCTCCTAGTTTGAATCGATTCTTTTCCTGCTGAATACAAACTCATGGTTTTTACAAAGAAAAGAATGAGCTGTATTATATTGCGTGATTATGAAATGCCGCCTTGTCTTTTCACCAGTGGTTTTTGTAGTTTATTTATAATCTTCAAATATTCTGTTCAGACAAACAGTGGTGTACAGAACTGCATACCAGGGGAAGGCACTGTGCATTTAAGCCAATATCCTTTAGGGAAAACTTGTTAGAAATAGGGATCAATTACACAAATGAGTGTGGTAAATTTTGATCCAAACTGTCAAGATTCTCAACAAAAAAGGATGAACAAAGACCATCTCCCTATCTTTATTTTTTTAAGATTTATTTATTTATTTATTTGAAAGTCAAGAGTTACACAGAGAGAGGAGAGGCAGAAAGAGAGAGAGAAAGAGAGAGAGAGAGAGCGAGAGAGAGAGAGAGAGAGAGAGAGAGCTTCCTTCTGTTGGTTCACTCCCCAGTGGCCGCAACGGCCAGAGCTGTGCTGATCCAAAGCCAGGAGCCAGGAGCTTCCTCCGGGTCTCCCATGTGGGTGCAGGGGCCCCAGGACTTGGGCCATCTTCTACTGCTTTCCCAGACCATCGCAGAGAGCTGGATTGGAAGTGGAGCAGCCAGGACTCGAACTAGCGCCCATATGGGATGCCAGCACTGCAGGTGGCAGCTTTACCGGCTATACTGCAGCACTGGCCCGCTCCCTATATTTCTTAACTGACATTATCATATAAGGGATTCTCTAATTAGTTCCTAAAAGTTCTTCCTACTAAACAGTAGGTGCCCCCTAAAGCTACAATCTGTCTCCCTCTCTCTGGGTTCGTGAGTTATCATTCATTCATTTTGTAATCAATTACAATTATTGCTACCATGTTTTATGCCCAAACAGCTGTCCCTGTTGCAGCTAGCAGGTGCCCTTTCTGCTCGTTCTGCTATGCCACAGCCCTGTGTGTCTTAAATAGTTCCCTGCTCCGTGGCTGGACAAGTTACCCCAGCACTTCCCCTGCGTTTCCCAAACCCAAGGACTTGAACCAGCTGCTGTATCCCAGTTTCTATAAAATGGCGTTTGGGTGTTTAGCAGCCCCAGTCGGACTCCGAGTGTGCTCACGGCTGCTGGGCTGCCTGTGCCTTCAGTCCTGTTGGTGAATAAATGATGATTTTTGTCAAGATTCAAGGTCAACATTCATATTACAGGATGTTCTTCAGTTTTAACGTGTCTTTTAATTTGGGTTTCTGCTCTCATATGGAAGACTGTCAGTCCTATTTTTCACGTTATCCTATTATAACATTATTCCAAATTTTCAACTTTTAATATGAGCATCAATAACACAACTTGAAGAAGCTTAAGATTTCTTTGCATTTTTCTCTTTTTAAAATTTATTTATTTATGTGAGTGGCACAGAGAGAGAGAGAGAGAGAGAGAAATCTCTCACCTGCTGATTCTCTCTGCAAAGGCCTACAACACCTGGGGGCTAGGCACTTGCTGGAAACTGGACTCAGGGTCTGAGCTGGAGCTCTGTGAGGGTCTGGTTGCAGAATGTTTTATTCCATGCAAAGGAAGTGACAGGGCAGGAATTTCACACCGTGGTTAAGACACAGCTTGGGCTGTTCAAACTCCGTATCAAATGCCTGGCTTCAGGCCTTTGCTCCACTCCTGATCCAGCTTCCTGCTGGTGTGTGGCCAGGGAGCAGCAGGCGACGGCTCAGACCTGGATTGAGTCCCTGACTCCCGGCTTCCACCTTGCCCAGCCCAGCGTGTGTGGTCACTGAAGGAGTGAACAACCAGAAGGGAGCTCGCTCTCGCTCTCTCTCTGCCTTTCAAATACTAAGTTAAATAAATAAACAAATATTTTTTAAAACAAGTATTTATTTATTTATTTTTTACAGGCAGAGTGGACAGTGAGAGAGAGAGAGAGAGAGAGAGAAAGGTCTTCCTTTTGCCGTTGGTTCACCCTCCAATGGCTGCCGCAGCCGGCGTGCTGCGGCCGGCGCACCACACCTATCCGAAGGCAGGAGCCAGGAGCCAGGTGCTTATCCTGGTCTCCCATGGGGTGCAGGGCCCAAGCACCTGGGCCATCCTCCACTGCACTCCCTGGCCACAGCAGAGAGCTGGCCTGGAAGAGGGGCAACCGGGACAGAATCTGGCGCCCCGACCGGGACTAGAACCCGGTGTGCCAGCGCCGCAAGGCGGAGGATTAGCCTAGTGAGCCACGGCGCCAGCCTTAAAACAAGTGTTTAAAAAACACATGAGGGGTGTTGTTGGTGGGGATGATATCCTCCTAGCAGGGTGCCCACCTGACAGCTGGAATGTGAGAAAGACATCAGTGCTGGGATCCGGTGGTCACTGGCAGATGGCTAACGCATGTCAAGACATTTCCTGCTTTCACCAGCAGCTAGAGACCCCAGCAAGGCCCAGCCCTAGTCTGCAGGGGCATCCGGTGGCCCCACCTCCTGCGCCATTCCCCCCTACATCAATCCACTCACCAGGAATTCTGGTTCTGGGACGTGACCACGCGGACTTGCTGCGAAGCCCTCACGCGGACTGCGGGGGAGTTTCCTGAAAAGCAGGTGCTGAGACTCCCGGGCTGATGGAGAAGCTGCACAAATGGTTTCCCACCTGCTTGCTGCCGAATGTTTCCTCGGGAACGTCTGGCTGCATCATCTGCGTCCCAAAGCAAACATCTCACACCCAGAAAGGAGAGCTTGAGGGGCGCGTCTAAGGAGCGAGCCCGGAAGGGAGTCTCAGGGGGAAAGCGGCAGCCCAGGGCCAGCAGCAGCCAAATGGCCACCAGCTGCCAACCAAGGGGATCATGGGAAGGCCCTGGACCCAGCACCGGAACACGAGGGAGTCTGCGTGGTTCCCCAGAGGCCGCCACGGCAAAGGCAGTCACAGCCACCTCTCCCAGTGGCACCAGGGAAATGTGCACTTCCGCCCCGATACCGAGCTGCCGGTCCCAAGCCAAACGGCTGCTCCACCGCCTGGGGAGGACAGGGGGCCGTCTTCCCCTGTGCCGTATCTTTAACACAGCCGGTGCAGTGGCCACTTGTGACGCAGCGGCCAAGCAGAGAGTGTGAGTGAGGAGGGACCGCCGGGGGCTCACCGGGATTCCCCAACGGAGTGCACGTGGGAGGCACGGTGCAAGCCTCCTGCTTCCTTTTCTGGGCCGCAGAGATGGTGGGACAGGTGCTGGAGAGCTCGCAAGCCCTGGTAGGCCGAGCGTGGATCCCCAGCCTTGGCCCCGAAGCCAGGGCGATTCTCGCTGCTGGACGCGATTGGTCAGCCAGGGAGGTGGAGGTGGGGAAGAAAAGGCAGAGGGCCGCGGGTCTGCAGGCAGGGCAGGCCGGTTTGTTTGAGGTCTCGTTCCAAAGCTCTGGACGAGACGGAGTTCTCAGTTCCAGCCATCGCTATGAAACAGCAGCGTAAACGCTTTTAGGCGTCGGGTCCTGGCGTTGGGGTAATCTCGCCTTTGTCCAGTGGACGCCCTCTCCCACTTGCTGGCTCGGGCGCCCCTGTGGTCTGCGCTGCCCGGTGTCCTCCTGTCCAGCTCTGCTGGAGTCAGGCCGATAGGCGGCGGGTTAGAAACCTACCTAATTGGCAATAAAATTCGTGGGAGGTAGACCCTGGGAAGGTGAAGCCAGAGCGCCCCTGGGGGCCACCCCCAAACCGTGCGTGGAGCGGCCCCCAGAGCCTGTCCTCTCCTCCCCCCTCCACCTCCTCTGCTTGTTGGAGAATTCTTTTGACACTGATCTGCGGGCAGGACTCAAAATTAAATTCTTCTACATTATTAAATTGAGTATTTGGCTTAATATTTTAAAATCTGAGACCAGTTGAGACCCAAAAGCACTCCATCAGTGCCTCGCGTTCCTGTTGAAATTAAAAGCTTGCTGGGAAAAAGCGCAGCTGACGGCTGCCTGCAGAGCCCTCCCCAGAGGCCGCAGCCCGTTTATGGGTCTCTGAGCATTTCTTTCCCAGCTCACAGCCTAAGCTCCCTCAAGCCTCCTGAGGGTATTCACCAAAATGGAGCTGCAAAGTGCCAAAACTGGAATCCGTTTTTTTTTTTCTTGTTATTTTCTTCTCCTCTCACTTCCTCTAACAATGTCTGACTCTCTCGATTGTAGCGCACGCGTTGCTCAACCCCCTGGAAAAGTCTGCATGCAATCAAACCGCACTGCACACATTTGAACCCTTACTTTGTATTTCAGCAGCTCATTTGGCTCTCAAGAATGAAAAAGTGCAAATTTCCTGTTGGCTTGGTTTGAGTTTAAATTTTTTTCCCGTTCTACTCCAAGACAAATCAAACGAGAACATTCAGGATATCCCAGACATTGAAGCTTGAGCTTGTAGATCAAAACGCCTCATTTGCCTCTCCTAGTGATGCCTTTGCTCCATGTAAAATTACGGCAGGACTTGGCAGCCCAGCCCATGTCGAGAGTTCCTGGGAAATATGTCAATTTTATGTCTAATTTTTATTACCAGGCTCTGGGTGCTCTGGAGATCTGAATGCAGCGCGCCATCCCAGTAGCTGCGTTTGTCTGTTTGCTGGGTGTATTTACTTCTTTCTCCTCCTACAGGGCTTTTTGATTTTTCATTTGCATTCTAACACTGTAAATTTATAAATAAGACTGGCAATGCTTGGCGCTCCCCATTGTGAGGAGAAAATAGTGCCTGCCTCTCCAGATGCATGCTGACGGCTCTGCCACCTCCACCACCCATCCGCCTCGCAAGGACACGTCTCCGTGAACAGGGCAGGTGGACCCCCTTCCCCCGGACAAAACTGGTCTGTGTTGGAGGGACAGGGCCTGTGGCTGCAGCCGAGAACCCCTGCATTTCTACGTGCTTCAGGCTCCGTGGACCCTCTGGAAAATTCGAAGTGATGGGCCCTGAATGGAGCTTGAGTTAGGAAGACGGAAAACTCTCACAGCCAATCTGTCATCCGAGCAGTTTGTCTATACGGCCTGCAGACCACTAACCACCCGGGGCGGTTGAACGTGCGGTCCTCGGGTGGTTTGTGAGCTTAGCAGGACGAGCTAACGAGGAAATACCGAGTGCTGGAGTTGTGGGTGGCTCGCAACCACGGCAGTGTTCTCGTGAGTCGTCACAGTCCTCAGCCTGTCAGAGCGGCACCTTCCAGAGATGGGCAAGCTGCCCGCAGGCACACAGCAGAGGTCCAGCACGTGCACTCCACTGGGTCAGCACCAACGCCGGCTGTCTTGTTTTCACTGTGGTCCTGGGGTAGTCAGACTCTGCTCTCTGCTCTGGGCCGGCGGTGGAGGTCGCCTACTGCATTCAACTGGTGAAGAGCTCCGGCTGCAGCAGGCACGTGCTCTGTGTTCAAGCCTGGAAAAGCCAGAGGCTGTGCAGACCAAGATGGAGGTGGCGTGCCTGGGAGCGCCTGGAGTGGCTCCTGTTGTGTGCATCTGTTGAGCTGGGCATTCGGTTTTTGTGTCCTTCTTCCGTGGGTCTGCCCCCCTCGTTCCTCCACATTCTTTGGGGAGTTGACTTTCAATACTAAGTAGGGCTCTGGTCTTTGGATAAACCATTCCCAAATTCACTAGCAAACTGTGACGGGCATTGTAGGTAGTCTCTGTGTATCACTGTTAAAGCTGCGACTTCAGTGGACAGCTCACAGTAAGTGCTTAGACAGCATTCTCACTGGGTGCCTTGCTAAGTGGTCAGCACATGGCTTTCCCACCTTGTGATCAGTGTAATTGTTCTCTCTCTCTTTATTTATTTATTTATTTATTTATTTGAAAGGCAGAGCTACAGAGAGGCAGAGGCAGAGGGAGAGAGGTCTTCCATCCACTGGTTCACTCCCCAGATGGCTGCAATGGCTGGAGCTGCACCGATCCAAAGCCAGGAGCCAGGAACTTCTTCCGGGTCTCCCATGCTGGTACAGGGGCCCAAGGACTGGGGCCATCTTCTACTGCTTTCCCAGGCCACAGCAGAGAGCTGGATCAGAAGAGGAGCAGCTGGGACTCGAACCGGCGCCCATGTGGGATGCCGACACTGCAGGCCGGAGTTTTAACCCGTTGCGCCACAGCACTGGCCCCGCAGTATAACTGTTCTAACACACGACTTTTCTTTCTGTGAGGAAGCCTCCTTCCATCAAAATGTGTTCATTAACAATTGTCAAAACAGTGACCATCGGTAAACCTAAATATTATATATTTGTATTTTAATTGTTATTTCCTTCAGTTACAGTGACATTGAATATCTGTAACCCTTTATTGACTGCCTGTATGATTCTGCATTTTTGGGTGAACTAACTGAACTTTTTTCCATTGGGCTCTTCCTACTGGTTTGGTGCAAATCTTTGTACAGTGAACACTACTGAGAAACATGGTCCCAATGGCTTTCCCAGGATGCAGTGGGGGCTCTGGCTTTGCTTGTGCTGTGGTTAGAGCAGGCCCTTCCGCTACAGTTTCTTCTGCGTCCCGCTGAGAAAAACGGCTCGGTCTCAATCAGACCCTTACCAATCCACACTGTATCCCGGTTATTTTGTGATTCAGTTTATCTCTTCATCCAGCAAGTGGTGGGCGTATGCCACGAGGTAACACGGGCGTGTTTCCTTCCTCGGCAATTAAGGAATTGTGCTGAAGTTAAAAATGACCAGTTCTTTCGCTGCTGATTTAAAATGCCACTTTATCATGTATTATTTCCTGCACACCCCCGCCACCCCCACTTCTGAACTTTCACAGGTGGTCTCCTTTGGGGCCCGTTTATTAATAACTGCTGCTAGTAAGGATACAGCCACCGACCTAGGCTTTGTTTTCATTCTATTTTAATCAGAGACAGAAAAGCGGGGTGTTTTTGTATGTCTATTGACTTAGCAGCCGGTCTGCAGAATTTGGGGCATTTTCATGTTTTCTCGTCCGCGATGTTTCCTGCGGGACAGTGCACCGGCTACGCAGAGCAGCATCGTTCTCGGATGTTTAGGAGGTATTTTCTTATCTGCTGCTTTCACACAATTTACAGATTTTTGTCACAATATGTGTTTACTTCTTTCTCATTACAATTTTCTTGCTTGATTCTTAGAGTGTGTGTTTTCCTCTTGGGTTCCATTTCTGCAAACAAACCTTTCACGATGCCCCCTTCCCTTCCGTGTCCTGATCTCAATGCTATGCTGCTTTTATTATGGGGAAATTTTCCCCGGGTTCACAGCTGACACACTCTGCAAATGAGGAGCCTGCTTGCCCCGGCATAGCCAAGGGCGGGAGCGCGGCGGCCCCGGCTTCGCCCCTCAGCCCCGGGCCTGCTGCTGGGTCACCTGTGGGCCCTGGCTCTGTGCTTGGTTGGTAAACATTCCTGCCACAGGGCAAGGGGCACAGAGTGAGGGGAGGAGAGAGGGGCCTGGTATGTGGCAGCTCTGGGGCAAACTGTTCACCCTACCGCGCGTCCTCTTGTTCGGGGGTGGCCCGGGGAGCCTGGCTTTGTGTGGGATCAGGTTTGCAGTGCAGCTCAGCCGCTGCCTGTGCTGCTGTTTCCTAACCAGAGACAAGCCCATCCAGGATGTGCTGTAATCCCCGAAGAGAATCCGCAATACGATACTCTGAGTGCTGGAATCTAGAACGATCGAAATCACTCAGGTCCCCAAATCACAGTCTGAAAGATTATGACCCTCAGTGCCGAGAAGTTGTCAGTGGAATTCGGCTTTGGAGCTTTTTATCTGCTGCCTTTGTGTGTTAGGCTTCCCCCTCTGTCTGCGCTGGTCAGCATTATTTTCACGTTTCACTCTTCTGCGTACTTCATCTTCGCCTCGTTTCCAGTGCTGGAGGTACGCGCTGCGTGAAGACCTTCCGAGGGCTCTAACCACTGCACACAGGCCGGATTGCGGGGAAGTGCCTCCCTACAACCCTGCGAAGGCTTCGCGTGGGTGCGTTTCAGCCCGGAAACCCATCCGCCCACCGCCCACCGCCTGTCCCTCTGCCTTCTGAACAGTGTCTCAAGAGCGCGGCACTCGGTGACCACACGCACAGCCACGATCCGGCCTGGCTTCGGGTGGATCTCAAGCCTGCGGCTGTCCGTCAGGTGACCCACGAGTGAAGCCGGGCGGGGAGGTGCTCAGTTCCCAGCCGCGGTCAGCGCCTGCACCATTTCACTTTCTGACCCATTTCTTTAGAAATGTGGTTCCATTGCTCACAATGCTTTCTTTGTTCAAGACTGTTAGTATATTCGGTCGTCAAAATGTATTGTACAAAAATATGTATGTTTGCATTGACTATTTTTTGGGTAAAGTGGGCTATATAGTATAATGATATATTTTTTAAAATTTTTTCTTGTAAAAAATTTCTTAAAAGTGTAAACAGGTGCAGACATGTAGCCCAGATACCAAGACCCTGATGAAGGCCCCATCCCACACTGGAATACCTGGTGGGCTCCAGGGCTCGGCCCCTGACCCCAGTCTGCTGCCACCATGCACCCGGGAGGCAGTGCTGATAGGTCGCGTGTTTGGGCTCCTGCCGCACCCCGTGGCAGGACCTGGACTGAGTTCCCGGCTCCCAGAGACTCAGTCAAATCCACACGGTTGTGGGCAACCAGCGAGTGCACGGGGGAGGAGAGCATGCCCACTCCCACTCCTTGTCTCAGATAGAAAAGCAAGAAAATGTAAATAAATGTTTTCAAAATAACATAGTAACTTACTTGACCCAGAATTATATTTTGAAGATTTTAATCTTTCAGGATTTTAGACGTTACAGAATCCAACCTTTCGGGGTTTCAGCATGCGGGATCGTGTTTTTTGGTTTTACGGCCCGAATGCCTCCCTTCTACCACACCAGGCTTTGCTCTCAAGGTTCACTGATGCCCAGTGCTTCTGCCTGTCCCCAGCCCCCTGCCGTGGTGCATACGCGGGGTTGTGACGTGACCCCGCCGGGGCGGAAGGGAAGGCTCCTGGATCTCCTGCCCTGAGAAAAGCGGGCAAACCGCTCTGTGCCAGCAGCAGTGCAGCCCGACGCTGGGCTCGGCAGGAACCCTTGGTGCTGGCTCCAGCAGGCCCACAGATTTGCACTTATTTTCTGCTATATTTGCATATATATTTATAATCACAAGAGGCCTTCAGAAAGCTCGTGAAAAGTGCACACTAGGAACAAATCAGGCATGGATTTCAAGCCTTTTTGCACCCAAATAAACTTCTTTTAATTACATTTTCCTTTTTTGAAAAAAAAATTTATTTGACAGGTAGAGTTATAGACAGTGAGAGAGACAGACAGAGAGAAAGGTCTTCCTTCTGTTGGTTCACCCCCAAAATGGCCACTACAACCAAAACTACGCCAGTCCAAAGCCAGGAGCCAGGTGCTTCCTCCTGGTCTCCCATGCGGGTGCAGGGACCCAAGCACTTGGGCCATCCTCCACTGCCCTCCCGGGCCACAGCAGAGAGCTGGACTGGAAGAGGAGCAACCGGGACTAGAACCTGCGCCCATATGGGATGCGGGCACTGCAGGTGGAGGATTAACCAAGTGAGCCACGTCGCCGGCCCCTAATGACATTTTCCTTGAACTTGTCAAAGTTCCCTGTAGAATCTGGAGGAATACCTACAGGGATGCGGGACATGGTGCATTGCAGGTCACATTCTCAGAGGGCAGCGTTAGGTCCAGACCTTCCGTGGACGGTGGGCACACTCGCTGCATTCAGAAATGGAGCACGTTACTCTGCACCAACCGTGTGCAGAAAAGCCGTAGGAAGCCGACCGCGCGTCTCCAGTTCTGGGCTAGTGAGAAATTGTGCTCTTTCTGAAGAACAGTCTCACTGAGGACCTAACCACACCGTGCTCATGTAAAGTGCGTAAGTCCAACTATTCTGTTTAAATTGTATTTTATTTGTTTGAGAGGCAGGAGCAAAGAGAGAGGGAGAGAACTCCCAGAGGGCACTCCTCTCTGCTGGTTCACTCCCTAAATGCCCACAATGGCTAGAGTGGGCCATGGGCAGGAGCCAGGAACTTCATCCAGATTCCCCACGCGGCGGCAGGAAGCCGTCCACCCGCGTCACCATTGCCTCCCAGGTGTGCGTGAGCAGGAAGCTGGGACTGACACCAGGGCGGAGGCTCAGGCCCGGCTGCTCCAGTGTGGGACACAGGCGTCCAAGAGGTGGCTTCCTGCCAGGCCAAACACCTGCTCCCGCAGTGTCTTTTTCTAGTTATTGACCCAAAAATAATTCCCAGGGAAACCGATCCCAGAGCAGGCAAAGGCTCAAACTGTCCCTCCCTTGCTTTTGCTCTTCAAGGGCTTTTAAAAAGTTTAAGAATCTCGCAACTCGCTCTTATTATTAGAATTCCGAGGGTTTTGTTTCTATGGAGCCACTCAAAAATACAAGGTTGTACCCCTAAATGATGGACGTTCATTCACATATTTATTGTAGGCATATCATCCAATCATTTATTTATACTTTTACGTATCTCACCTCCACTAAAGATAAAATGTAAACAAAACATAAATACATACACACACCCCAGGCATAAAAACACTTGTGTACGTAGATTTATTTATTTACTTATTTTAGATTTATTTATTTACTTATTTGAGAGGCGTAGTTACAGACAGTGAGAGGGAGAGACAGAAAGAGAGTTCTTCCACTTGCTGGTTCACTCCCCAGATGGCCCCAACAACTCCAGCCAATCCGAAACCAGGCAAGAGTTTCTTCCGGGTCTCCCACACGGGTACAGGGCCCCAAGCACGTGGGCCATCTTCCACTGCTATCCCAGACCGTTAGAAGAGAGCTGCATTGGAAGAGGAGCAGCCGGGACTCAAACCTGCACCCACGTGGGATGTCGGCACTGCAGGCGGAGGTTTAACTTGCTGGGCCCCAGCGCCAGCCCCCACAGATTCATTTTGAGCCTTATTTGTCCGTTTGTCCCAGTCCCTGGTCCTTGACTTCTTAGTCTCCTACTCCGACACCAGCAGTTTTACAGACGCGTGTGGGCCCGGGCCTTGCTGGCTTTGCAGCCCGCAGCCCCAGGCTGAAGCCTCCCCGGTGCAGGGATTCGGGCTGCTGGAGCCCGTTGTTGTCCTCTGAAGGTCTGGTTCAATAGCAGAATGCTGTACTTTGTTTCGTTTCCTGTACCGTTTCCTCCAGGCAAAACTTGGCATTAGGCAAATCCGCGTTGGCCTCCGTCCAGGTAATTTAGTAGCACAAGTTTCTCATTATAAAGTGGGTTCACCTGTAGGATGGTCCCGTGGTCTGGACACCAAGCCTGGCATTATTATTATTAAGACACTGCTTCTGTACGACATATGTTCTCAGCCCAGACTGTTAATTTGCCCGTATACATGCCTAGAGAGGTTCCTTTAGGGTTGGCGCGTTTTTGTTCTTTTTGGGAATTGGGAGAGCAGCTAACTAAATTTCCAGCTGTCCTCTTCACATCGCATTTAAAATTAGAGATGACAAAGACGGCGATTTTACAAACAAAATGCCAGCATGTCCGTTCACACGCGCGAGCAGGGAGCTTTTCGTAGCTCTGAATTGCGACACAAGCGTTTCAATTTGGGGTCACTATTACCCTGCGATGACGGCACATATAACTGTCCTTTTGTTTTAAGGAAAACGTGGGTTACTCGGGCCCATTTGTATCTCACTACTCCAAGGTTGATCTTTTCCCAGGTTAAAAGAGAAAGATTACACACTGGGGTCACTCCACAACTGTTTTGCATTAGAGCAGAAATTGCCTTCATGTACTAAGATGTTTAAGCACCTACAAAGTTGTCGCCAGCCATCTGGGCTGCTGGGAACACTAAATCAATCTGTTGTATGCACAAAGCCAAGTAATTTATCTGTCAGGTAGTATTTCATTTAAAACACATTCCTGTGCAAAATGAAATACGTAAAATCGTCCATTTCCATAGCCGAGTCTGGCAGCTCCCATTATTTCACAGATAAAATTGTCTTTTTAATGGAGCAAGAAGGTCCGTGGGCACATTGGCCTTGACTTCAGGAAGGAGCTTCTATTTGCATTATGCAAATAGCCCCTGACTGTTGGAAGCAGCAGCAAGACCCTGACCCTGACGGAGCGTTGTGCCTCTCCCAACCTCCCTGTAAGCCGTGCTCAGATCAGCGCTGGCACCGGGTCCACGAGGTGATGACTTTGTGACGAAGCACCAGTCCCTGCGCCAGCGTGGGGCACCAGCAGCCAGGGCTCTATTTCACAGCCATATACTGGGGGCTGGGCAGGCTTTATGAGGCCTGAGTTTCATCTCCCTCCCGGGTTTATGTGCCTCAACTCTCCAAGTGGAGAGGAGCCTCCTGCTGTCCCTCGGCCTCCCCACCGTCACACACCCGTTTGAACCAGAGGAAGCGTGCGTGCACTGTGCACACAGCACAGCCCCTCTCTGTGAGATTATCCTGCTTCCCAATCACAAAAGCCAAGGAGGAGTTGGCTGGGAAACACCTGGCTCTCCTCCTCCATTTTCGCATTTTTCTCCTTCCTTGTACATAGACGAATCGTTTGTAAGTTGATGCACTGAAGACGGGGATGGTTTCTCCAGACCTGAGGTCTGATTAACGACACACCGTTCCAGCGGAATTTATGTCCCGCTCACCTGGGAGCGCGCAGCTTGGTCTTCCGTCACCGACAGAAGAGAAACGTGCAGGGGTCGGGTTTCTCTCGCCTGAGAGCTGCAGCAGGTGTGAAGAAAGGCCGGGCTGTTCCGGGGGGGCTCACGGGAGGGGCTGAGTGCTTTTGTAGATTTGGAACCCAAACGCCTGCAGCCTCCTGGTTAGCCTCATAGGAGACCCCTCCAAGATGGAACCTTTCCCACTCCAAGATGCGCCGTGCTCTGCGGTGTTTAAGCATCTACCTACAAAGGTGCCAAGCCAAGCTGGTGCTGCCATCAACTTCTCTCCCCGTCAGGTGCACCTTGCCCTACACCTGCCCCAGCCTGGGCCACTGAAGCCCCTGGGGCTTCACAGACGAGTGTCTGGAGGCATCCCAGGGTTTAACTACCTGACCACGCAGTTAAGGGTGTTGCTAAACCCCCTTGCTTAAATGTTGCTCGATGTCACGGATGTCACTGCGATCACCCGCCCCAGTGCCGTAACCAAGCATGCGTGGCTTGCTAACACCTGGGAAAGCTTGAGGGTGGCAGGGGTAGAACCTCCGCAAGCCACCGGATCCTTGCAGCCCCTCATCCCGTGGACTTGATGACAAGGACACTCACAAACTGCTCAGGGTCGTCAGTGTACTGAGAGAAGGAAGGAAGTAGCTGAGCATGGCAGTGTGACCGACTGGCATGGTCGGCCAGGGACCCTGCTGTCCTCGTCGGGGCTGAGCTGTGGCTGTCGCTGGGTGAAGGGAGAAGTGAATCCTCCCTGCCTCTCAGCGCAGGCTCCCTGGTTTCCCACTGCTCTGTATTCCAGGTCTCCCCATCGATTTCTCTCCAGAGCAGTCAGCGCTGACCCACGAGTTGCTCCCTCCTGTATGACAGTTTGTCAGGGCTTCCCCTCTCCTGGGCCAGGCTTTTGTCACCAGTCCCCTCTCTGCCCGGCCCCTGCCTTTCCTCCTGCCACGGCGTCTCTCTGGGGTGCTCAGGTGCCCCACTCTTGCCCCACTCTCCTCCCCTTGCCCCTGCGTGCACACTTGCATGTTTGCACACTGCTGTCTCTTTTTGCACCCAACAAACTCACACACACTCTCCATGCTTGGCTCACCATTCCCTAGGCCTGGTGCAGCAGCCATTGGGCAGCAGGCCTGGGCGCTGCACACTCCATTCTCGGCATGAGTCTGGTGGGAATGTGTTCTTCTCCCAGCTCTCTTGGCCCAGGAAGACAACCTGGCAAGCGCTGGTCATTCAGTTCACACACACAGTTTGCTGAGCGCTGCTCTTGGGCCAGGCGGAAGGCTGGGTGCCAGGACATAGCCTAAACAGTCAGGGCCACTCCAAGCCCTCCTGTCAGGGGCTCTGGGCTCTCCCACTACAAGGTTACCCTTGGCTTTGCTGCACTGCCCAGGCCAGAACCCAGCCTGCATCTTGAACCCAGATCCTAAGTGACAGGTGCAGTTATGGATCCTGTGTCAGCTGGGTGCAAGCCCACCCTTACGCTGGCAGGGACTGGAATTGGGGGGGATGAAGAGGAGGGCAGAGCAGACATTGGGCAGGGGACACAGGCCTTTGCTGGGCAGAGAGTCTTTCTTTGTATAAGACTATTTATTTGGAGAGTAGAGTGATAGGCAGGGTGTGGGGGAGTGAGATAGAAAGATTGAAGAGAGATCTTCCATCCACTGGTTAAACCCCCTCCCCCCAAGACAGCCACAAGAGCTGGGGCTGGGCCAGGCGGAAACAAGGAGCCAGGAACTCCATTTGGATCTCTCACACGGGAGGCAGGGGCCCAAGCTGTTGACCATCTCCCACTGTCTTCCAGGTACATCAGCAGGAAGCTGGCTCAGAAACGGAGTAGCTGAAGCTCAAACCAACACTCCAATATGGGATGTGGGCATCCCAAGGGGCAGCTTAATCCCTCTGCCACAAGGTCAGCTCCCCCTGGCAAAGACCTGTGTGATGCTTCTTGCCTCTCCATGGCTTGCCCGGAGACTGGGCCTTGTGGCCTCTGTGAGTTTGGTTTGACTGTGCCCACTGCAGGTCCCCAGTGGAAGTGTTTGGGTGACCCACGACCTCTGAGAGCTGGGAGCCATGCGTCCTGTCCATGAGGCTGCACTAGCCCTGGGTGGCCTCTGCTGGTCAGAGGAGGCGGGGACTGTCCTTGTCCCCTACATCAGGCTGACATTTCCCCAGTGGGACAATGTAGTTGGGTGTGCTCCTGCCAGGAACTCAGCATCTTGTCCGATGCCTTCTGGTGGGGAGGGACCAGGTCAAGGGCAACTGGGCTCTCAGACAGTGTCAGCAAGACCCAGTCCTGGGAGCCGGCTCTGAGGCTGGCACTGGCTAGGAGTGAGTTTATAGCACTAAATAGCAGGTGAGATTCCCCTCTTTGGAAAATTATGTCTGATTGCAGGAGAAGCAGAGCTTTGACCAAAAGGGTTATGGTCACCAGGCTTAATAAAAGGCCAGCATGAAACACATCCGTGTGGATGGGGCCACCGGAAGTTCACGGTGAGCCAAGTGATCCAGGCGGTTACAAAAGGCAGAACCATACTGGTGCCATCTGCAGAATCTGAACACCTCGGTCATCATTAGGGATTGTGAGGGCATTAATTAGACTAAGAGTTTGTGAGACTGGGCATGTGTGTGCATGTGGGCATGTGCATGGGTGTGCACATGTGTGGGGGGGGGCATGCGTGTGTGTCCATGCTGCTCTCCGCAGATGGAGGCACCCGGTGTCCTGGAATCCAGAGAGGGGACCCTGGAACCGGACGCAGGGAGTTCCTTTCCTTTTGTCCTAGGATCTGGACCCTGTGCTGCTTGGGAAACATGACCATTGCTATCCAAAGGGTGGCCTGAGACAGACGCAGAGGTAGACAAGGAGGTGGCCTCTGAGCTCGAGGTCTTCCAGCTCCTCTTCCGGGGAAGAGAGCCTCTGTGCCTTCTCAGGAACACAAACACAGCCCGAGCACCCGCCTGCCAGGTGCTCCTGAGCCGGGTGTTCCCCCAAGGCCTGGCTCCGGGAACCGGCCCGTCCACCATGGGAGCGCAGGCCAGGAGGTGCCTCGGGTACGTTCCCAGGGAGTGGTCCTCTAACCGGTGGCAAAGCCACTCATTGGAACGGACACCTGTGATGGACTTGGACAAACACTGGGCCTGGCTGCCTGACCACCTGGAGCTGTGTGTGTGTGTGTGCATGGGTAGGGGGTGGTCCAGGCTGGTTAGCATTGGATGGAAGCAATCAGCTCACTTCCCACAGGTCCTGGGATGTCAGCCGCTCCACATCAGGGAGATCGGGCCTCACTGTCACCTGCCATGAGTGGGCGGGCTGAGCTCTAGGACGTGGACTTGAAGGCGCTGCTTCTGGCTCTCACGCGGGAACACGGGTGGCGCTGGGCCTCCAGGAAGCCCCATCTGGTGTCTGTGCACTGTGCACCTGGCGGACGCTGTGAGCCCTGCACAGGTATGCTGGGGGCAGGAAACAGCAGCTCCAGAGACCAGGACCCCCGCTCTGTGGGTGCTTGGGGGACCTGGCCTGTCAGGGAGCTGAGAAGTGCCACACACGGGGGCTGAGACAACTGAACTGAATGTTCTAGAATCCAGGTGTCTGAAATTGAGGTCTCTCTGAAGGCCCAGTGAAGGCTCAATTCCTGCCCCTCTCCTGGCTCCTGGTGGCCCCTGGGGCTCTGTGGCTGCTGGTACATCCCTCGGCCCCTGGTCTCTGTGTGGGGCTCTTCCCCACAGTGTCTGCTCCCTGTGCCTGTCCGTCTCTGTGTCCAGTTCCCCTCTCTTCCCAAGGACGTCTATCACGTTGGCTTTGGGTCACCCTAATGGAACTCATTCTAACTTGATGACCTCTGTGAAGACCCTGTCCTCAAATAAAGCCACACCCTGGGGTGCCAACACATATTTTAGGGGGCACACAACACAAACCACAGCAGGAACTGGTGAGTGTGTGTGGTTTCTGGGTAACAGCTCCGGGGCAGTGGCACTCACAGGTGACTGGGCCCACGTCCGCTCACCTCCGCTGTGTCCTGCAGAGGCTGAGTTCAGGGACAGCTTTGCCATGGCCCAGACCTGCCTGCTAGTCCAGACCCATCGGCCAGCCCAGGAAGAATTTGCTCCGCTCACAGAAAGCTGTCCTCGGTTGTCCTCAAAACAGCCACGTTAGTTCTCCAGGGAGGTTGTTCAGGGCGTGGCCCCCAGCAGCTTCCTTCAAGGCCTCGAGAGCTGGTCCTGACCTTGCCAGTGTGGCAGACATGACGCAAGAGAACCGAGCAAGGAAGCAGCACGCTGCACGGGGATCTACACAGCAGAGTCCTTGGCCAAGTGACCTGCTTGCCATCCAAAGGGACGTGCCTGGTCACAGCCCCATGGACCCCCGATGCTCAGGTACCACCTGACACCTCCGCCTGCACAGATGCCGCTGGGAGACGCCCAAGGTGACCCCTGGGAAACTTGTCAGCAGCTCATGGGAAAGAGCCGGTCCATCAGGACACGTGCAGAGCTGGCCAGAGTGGGGCTCTCCACGGCACAGGATGGACAAGGCAGAGGTGGTGCCAGGAGCTGGCGGTGCTGGGTGGCATGGCCACTAGGCCACTACTTCCGGGGTGTTCCTTAGTGAGCCTTATTTAAAATGAGTGATCCCCTTTCATTCTCTCTCTCATCATCATCATCATCATCATCATCATCATCATCTTCAACGCTGTTGCCAGAAAATTAAGAATCCACAGTGGCGACCATGATCACATGGTGTGGCTTTCAGGCTGGTGGGAGGGCTTGAGTATGGGTTGGTCTCTCAGGCTCTTTGCCCTGCTACCTCTCCTCTACCCATCAATACTTACTTGCGACAACCGGAATGAAAATTAGTAACAATGTAACCAGAAGTGCCGTGTATTTGCATTCAAGGCGGGAGGCAGATCCGCACCCAAGTCCTACAGAGGGGAGCTCAGCCGGTCCCTGAGAATCCCAGGCTGCCTTGCCCAGACCACAAGGTCGGGGCCGCTACTGAGAAGTGTCTCCAGTGTGGCATGAGCTCCAGGTCCAGCACCACATGTGGGCACTGAGAGGGGTCGGGGTGTGAAGCCCACAGCCCCGCGTGTCGGGAAATAGCAGCCACGCACCAGCAGCCTTCAGCTCTGTGCGCAGGGCTCTGCCTCCCGACTGCTCCGTCAGGACCCCCGAGGTCTGAAGAACCCCAGTGCGATTCCCCCAAGAATCGCCTTGGGCGAGCGAGGGGGGACGCTGGCCTTCCTGTCCAAGTCCTGGGCTCTCCGTTGCCAGGAAGATTCCGACCCAGGGTTTTAAACAAGTGTGGAGACGATGTTCTGGAGCCAACCTCACTGCGGGCCAAAGCGGGCCTGGGGCGTGGGGGCGGGGGTGTGATCCCTGTGACAAGGGGCGGTGCCTCAACAGCCATGGCCCGGTGGGGAGAGGCCACCGTTGGTGGGTCCTGGGAGGAGTGTGGAGGTAGCAGACTGAGTTCTAGTGCAGCTCAGCCTGAGGCCACTGCCAGCAGGTGGGGACGCCCATGTCCAGGTCCCTCCTGGGCCTTCCTGCCATGGCCTTGCTCCCCTCCCCACCCTTCTCCTCCTTCGACACAGCCCCTGGCCTCCACAGTCTCCCCGGACAATGGTCAGCCTCAACTGGTGTCTTCCAGAAGTTTCTAACTGAGTGACCCCTCAGAAGGCTGTTGCTGCATTTTTCAATGCAGTTTCATAAAGAGCCAGAAACCCCACGACGTGTGGCCAGCGCGTTTAGCAGAAGCACCTTAGCCAGTTGGCTGGCTCGGGTGGGCTCCTTGCCATGGCCGATGTGGGCACAGGCCCTACCTGGAGCACAGGTGCAGTCCACGCTGGGCGCTGTGGCCTCAGGAAAGCGGCAGGTTCCGCCACAAAACCCGGCATCCCACCCGCCTCCATGCCCCCCGGGCAGGAGCAGCCCTGCCTGCTGCTCCACCCAGGACAGCGAGCGAACGCCGGCCCACAGAGATTCTTTCTCAAAAAATATGTTTATTGATTTATTTTAATCTACCTGGACGATAGAGTGGGAATGTGTGTGTGTGTGTGTGTGTGTGTGTGAGAGAGAGAGAGAGAGAGAGAGAGCCTTCCATCTGCTCGTTCACTCCCCAAATGCCCCCCTGCTCTGTGGTGCCTGTGCCTCGTGAGCATTGTGATTTCCAACAAGATGGTCTTGGAAGGCATCCTGGGGGCAGCGCCATTAGGACATTAAGAAGTCCTGGGAAGGAGATTCATTTTCCTTAGAGCCGTCACTTCCTGCACTAGCTGTGTCCCAGGGCTCAAACACCTTTGGCTGTTGACATGAGGATAAAGCAACACTGACGCGATGGCTTTTCTAGCCTGTCCTGGTCATCTGACAGGGCTTTCCCTCTCAGCGTGTGTCGTCTGGACCACAGCACGCTGTGGCGGGGTGTGTCTCAAGGCCTCCGATAACCAGGACAGCTATGGCTTCGGGGTAACGTTGGACTGCGTGAGAGATGGAGGCCGTGGTCCCTGGTGGGTTCTGTCCAGCAGGTGAGCAGTCACAGAGTTCCAGTCATCAGAAGATGCTCAGGGAAGGGGCAAAGCGGAAAACAAGGAAACCTGGAGAAAGTGAGGGGCGCCAGGCGGGGAAGACCCTGTGAAATTGCACGCTGACCCCGCGCCTGGCAGGGGCGTGGCTCCATCCCCTCCCCGAGCTGTGCCGCATCAGGGCTCTGTGCTGGGGCCACCAAGGCCGAGACAGGGCCAGCTTTCTCGTGGATGTCAATGTCCCCATTTTGGGGGCACACCCCACATCTCTCTCTCTTTCCTTCTGAGGGGGATGCCCAGGGCACAGGGATTAGCTCAGCGTTTCTCAAATGTCCCTGTAGTGAGAAAGTATCAAACCCACACTCCCGTGTGCAAGAGGAGTGGACTCTGCCCCTTCTCCACAGCTTGTAGCCCCGTGCCCTGGGGTGAGCGTCTTCCCCCACCTCAGTTTACCTCATCTGCAAATGGGGATCATACTACCATTACAACGCCGTGGTACGTTTTAAAGTTCAAGTGCACAGCCGATGCGGTAGCTTTTGGTTTTGCCGGGAGATATTATCAGTTACAAGGTGGAGTCAATTTCAGAAGCATTAACACATGACTAACGCCCCACTAAGAACAGGTGGCACACACGGCACCCACCTGTCCTTAACCAGCCGGGGTTGTGATGCGACTGGGGCGGAGCTTGGAGCAGAGCAGGGGCTCTGTGAGTGACGGCCGCTCTTGGCTCTTGGTGCTGTTACTGTCGATGCTGTCAGAACAACTAGGAATGACGTAACGGCGACATTATACGTGGCTGGATCACCGCTAGGAATCCCACGGGGACCTGCTAAACTGCCAGAACCCCTGGAGGCTACTTCAGAGGACACTCGGGCCGGAGGTCACCAGGGCCAGAGCTGAGCCTTCAGGAGGAAATGTTGTAAAATGTGTTTGTACATGTGGATTACTTTCTACAGAGATTAACTTTCTAGACCAGCAGGAACGACTACTAAAACATCTTCTGCTTCTATGATAATGAAGTTGGCCATGACGTGAGCATCTGCACCTGCGGGAGGAGTGGGCAGCTTTTCTGGGGAAGTCTCTCAGCCGTGGGCTTGAGGGGTCAGCTTGGTGGAAACTTCTGGGGCCAGGCTGGCACGGACAACACACCTTCCACGGCCATCGTCCGGGTTCCTAGCTGCCAGCGTGGACGCGGATGAAGGGGCTGGAAAGGAGCTGCAGCGGCCGCACGGCTTCCACTGCTGCGGCTTCACTTCTCGAGGCCAGGTAGGCCCCCCCGGAACAGGCCTGGAGATCTGCGCTCCAGGAGCTGGAGGCCAAGAGCTCCTGTGTGGACAAGGAGGCGATGAGCGTTTGGACAGCACACAGGGCGGGCGGCCTTTTTCCGACACGCCTGCCGGGGTGTGGCTGGAGCTGCCGCCTGCCGGGGTGTGGCCCGAGCTCTGCTGGGAAACACACGCACCTTGCGAGGCCCTTCATCCTCTTCCTGTAGCCCGAAACCTGGCGCTGGGGTGCGTTTCATACACTTGAGGGAGATGGTGCAGAAATGACTTTAAAATTGAGTAACCCTGGCCGGCGTGGTGGCCTAGCCTGTGAAGCTGCCGCCTGCAGCACCGGCATCCCATATGGGCATCAGTCTTGGCCTGGCTGCTCCGCTTCCAATCTAGCTCCCTGCGAATGGACCTGGGAAAGCAGCAGAGGGTGGCCCAAGTGCCTTGGCCCCTGCACCCACATGGGAGACCTGGAGGAAGCTCCTGGCTCCTGGCTATAGCCTGGATCAACTCCAGCCACTGCGGCCATCTGGGTATAGAATCAGTAGATGGAAGATCTCTCTCTGTTTGTCTGTCTCTTTCTTTCTATAATTCTACACTCAATTTTGTTTTTTTTTTAATTTTTATAATTTTTAAAAAGATTTATTTATCTTTTTAAAAATTATAAAAATTAAAAAAAAAACAAAATTGAGTGATCAAAGACTATGGATTTTTAGGAAATACTCAACTCAGATGGTGATGATATGAGGCTGGTGGTAGTGACAGTCCTTCCCCAACCTCCCAGCCTTCCACACACACACACATACACACACATACACACACATACACATATACACACACACACTAGTGTTGACAATCCCACCCCTTCGACCCTGTGAGCTCTAGTGGTGATGGTCCCACCCACGTGGCCGTGGTCCCGTCCGTTAGAACCTTCTGTATCCCTCCTGGTGCAGACCTAAAACCAGCTTTGTTTCCAGCTACTGCAGTGGAACCCAGAAAATAATAAAGGTATTTTGTGAAAAACTCCTTAGTCTGTGGATAAACCTGGAGCAGGGCCGTGTAGAGCTACAGGCTTAGCTTCAGATCCTCTGGAGAGGAGAGTGAGGGAGAGAGTCAGGAGGGGAGGAGCCGAGAGGGGACGGTTTAAATCATAATAACTTCATAAAACAGAGTTTTCTTGTAATATTCTTTGGTAATGTTGAGCTGAAAATAGATTTACAATCAAAATGGGCTTAATCTGATATTAAAGAATTCTCTTAAAATCCCCCAACCAATTGAGATTTTTTTTTCCTCTTTGGTTTGTTTTGCGTTAGCTCCTCCAAGAGGCTGTGGATGTAAGGAAAGAGCTTGACATTAATTAAAGCGAAGCCTTAGTCGGTTCGTGGGGGCCATTTCAGCTCAGGATCCGCTCCTTTGGGGAATGCTCCCTGGCTGACATCCCGGTGCCCTGCGCCCCGGGGAGCAGGTCACTCCTGGCGGGACAGGAGCCAGCCCGTCCGGGGCTTCTGGCAGCGTAGCTTCCGAGAGATGACCCTGTACCTCTGAGTTCAATAGGATTAAAAGCGGGGTTGCCCAGGGCATCTGGATGGCCCAGGAATTCTGATCAAATCTGGGAGGCAGGCACTGCCGGGAAAAGCCTCCACCAGGGCTGGCACGTGGCCGTCACCTCTGTGAGGCGGAGGTGTGGCAGCATCCACGCAGCGAAAGCGAATCATTTCTGCTTGCTTTCTGTCCCAGTGCAGGCCCTCCCCTCTGGGAGCTGAGGGCACATCTATGTCACAGCCCATTTCATTACCTCTGCTGATGAGGCCTAATAAAAATTCTTAATTAAAAATAATTGTAGTAATGGTAATATCATAAGCAGAGCCATCATTCCCTTTTATGCATCTAAAATCGTTTGATTTGGAAACAAATCAGCACCCAGCTCTCGCTTAGCTTCCTGTCCACCGTGTTGGTGATCAGAAGGGGGAGAGGATCTTAGAGAAAACCCCGGGGCGGGAGAGCGCGCTCCGCCTCCTCCCTTGGACTGGCACATGGCTGGCCGCCCTCCCATGGATGCCCCAGCACCTGCACCCAGGCCCCGCTCCCTGCTGAGCCCCACACTGGCTCCCAGGGCTGCAGCGAAGCTCCGGCCCCTCCGGGGTCTCCACCTTGGGAGGAGGCTCAGGCTCTCTGGCCTGGTGTCCATGGCCACAGTGGAGCAATCATGGGGATTTGTCGGCCCCGGTGGCCCCCGCCCAGTCATTTTCTCAGGGAGTGCACGGGGAGCTGTGTCAGCACAGGTGCGAAGAGAAAACCGCCCAGACCGCGAGTGGCCAGGGGCCCCCACCCCGGCTCCCCTGGGCAGCATGGGGAAGGAAAGTTTGGGGCGCGTCCCAGCTGTGTCCTCAACAGTGCCCTCAGCCCTGTGGTCATGCAGGCGCACGCCCAGCGCCCGCTCTAGTGGCTTTGAGAGTAAATCAGGACTTCAGGGGGCTGTCACCCGTGATGGATGAATCCGAGAAGTGAAGGGCGAGGCGGAAATGAATGATCAGCTGAATATATCAGGCACAATGCAGGAGTTTTTTAAACTCTAATGATTTCATGTAAATCTGTCTTGGCAATGGAGCTTTATGAATAAACTCAGGGCCAAACTCTGAGTCACAGGAAAGCTCTGAGTGTCCAGGTTGCCAGTCGCCTGTGAGGGGAGGCAGTTGGGGGGGGAGGGGTTGTGACTGCGTCGGAGCTGCTGCACCCTGGGGCCTGACCCCCCCCCCTTCTGTTTGGTGCTGACCGGGGAGGTGGGTTTGCTGTGAGCAGCTTTGGATCTGAGGTTTGCCTCCGGGAGCACGTGGGTGGGCAGAGGGGAGGAAACCTCGCTGCCTATCAGCTTTGCCCGCAAAGGATCTCAGCACCTGTGTCTCCGTGCTGGCTTGAACGGTGCCTGCCAGAGATGGGCCCGCTGAGGCCTGCTGTAACTATGTTCGCGGTCTGCAGGTGAGCTCTTGCTGGTTTCGGGGCGAGTCCTAAACCCCACAGTGGTGCCGCGGGCTAAGCAGCCTCCTGCGATGCTGGCATCCCACACGGGAGTGCTGGGTCCAGTCCCAGCCGCTCTAGTTCCCATCCAGCTCCCTGCAAGTGTGTCTGGGAAAGCAGAGGAAGATGGCCCAAGTGCTTGGGCCCTGCACCCGTGTGAGAGACCAGATAGAATCGGGCTTTAGCCTGGTCCAGCCCTGTGGGCCCTGCACCCGTGTGAGAGACCAGACAGAATCGGACTTTAGCCTGGTCCAGCCCTGTGGGCCCTGCATCCATGTGAGAGACCAGACAGAATCGGGCTTTAGCCTGGTCCAGCCCTGTGGGCCCTGCACCCGTGTGAGAGACCAGACAGAATCGGGCTTTAGCCTGGTCCAGCCCTGTGGGCCCTGCATCCGTGTGAGAGACCAGACAGAATCGGGCTTTAGCCTGGTCCAGCCTGTGGCCATTTGGAGAGTGAATCAGCAGATGGAAAGGCTCTCTCACCCCTCCCCCTCCCTGTCACTCTGCCTTGAAAATAAATCTTTAAGAGAATGAATAAACGCAGTGGTGGGGGTCCTTGTAAGAAGAGGAGGTGAAGGGGTACGCAGAAAGGAAGGCCAAGGGACAGGCAGCCCCCGAGGTGCTACATCTCAAACTCCAGAAAACGGGCGTTGTTGGCGCCGCCAGAGGGCAGGGGACAGGCAGGGCCACGTTCAACAGAGCCTCCGAAGGAACCAATCCCGCCGACTCTGGTGCCGGACTTCCGGCCTGCAGACCGAGGGCTTCACGATGGTGACAGTGTGTTAGGGTGGCCCTGGCATGTGTACACAGTGTTAATCAATGCTGCGCTGGCCACTTCCGCCTTTACGGTTTCTTTCCTCAGATAGTTTTTCTATGTTTCCCGTGTTGGGTACACAGGTCCATTTCTGCGGTAGCTTCTCACTGGCCCGGGGCCCCGTCTCAGAACTCAACCAGACCTGGCTGTCCCCTAGCTGCCCCTGATCTGGACCCTGTCGTCTGTGCCCCAGCGTGGCCGTGTCCGGTGCTCATTCCTGCCACTATCCAGCGTTTCTTCCTGAAGCGTCCAACAGCGTCCTCTGCTGAACTTGGCCACCAGCTCACTCTGTGCCCACCGAGTGCCAGGCGCGGCCCGTGAGTAGAGGCGGCAACGGTGACCCATGGCTGCTGGCTTTTAACAGGCTCAGGAGTAGGTGATCAGGGCCCTGGAGCACGGCTGAGGACCCACGTCTGGGGGGCCCTCTAGGAGCCCCTGACTCTGGCTCAAAGGAGCAGCGTCGAGAAGGAGCCACAGAGGGGCAGGAGCTCACCAAAGGGGACACAGTGCAGTGTGGGGAAGCCCGAGAGGCCGGGAAGTGCTGGCTTGCACCCCTCATCCCAAAACGCACACAGTGGGGAGTTTGCTGGCACCTGGGGGTGGGCAGCAGGACGCTTCGCGGGCCCAGGTCAGGAGGAGAAATGAGACGCTTAGCCAGCAACGTTTCTAAGGGAATTCAGGATCCACGGCCCAAATAAACACGTGGAAAGCATGATCTTCCTTTCTCTGCAATGTGAAGGCAGCGCTGCCCGGGGTCAGACCCCAGAGGCTCACGCAGTGTCCATCTCTGCTCCTGTCTAGGGGAGTGCCTTTGGCCAAGTCGCCTGAAGTGGACGTGAATCAATTTTGTCATTTATAAAACGGGACTCGGCAAAAGCTCCTGCCTCCACGGGTGGCTGTGGAGATTGGACGAATGTCGTCACATGGCCCAGACAGTGGCTGGCACGGGCAGGGCCCTGGTGCATTTGAGCTGCCCGGAGCCTGAAACAGCGCCTGGGCCATTGCAGGGGCTCAGCCTTGGCTAAGCGACGCCTTGTGTCCTGTCGTGAAGCTTCTCGCACCTTTATGTCTGATGTTATACCTTTATACCTGTGTGTTTGTTTTAATATAAGACGATCGCTCTCACATGGCACACGTAGCAAAGCGGCTCCAAGAGGGAGCCCCTCGCTCAAGCTGGGGACCTGTAGCCTGCTGGGCGTCTGGGAAGCTGCAGGAGCCTCCGCTGGGAAGTGGGTGTGGGAGAGGGTGCTGTGGGCTGAACCAGAACTGGATCATCACTGCCGGCAGTCAGCTTTAATCTCCAGGAAAGGTGGGATTCAACCTCCAGCCTGTGAAGGGACATCTGCCTCTCTGTCCCCAGCACCCCCAGCTGTGAGAAGGAGCCACTTGCGGGCAGGGTTCAGCAGGTGCACATTGATCTGGGTGGAGCACTTGGGATGCGCTGATTGACTGTTGAGCATGGGACCCCGTGAGGCAGGCCAGGCAGGCGAGGGCACCCACATGCTGCTGCCCACGGCTCAGGCTCTCGAGGCAGGGAAAGGGCTCCAAGTTCTCGGCTGAAGGGTTGGGTGGCTGAGAGGGCTGGGCCGTACATCTCTCTGCTCACAACGGCAGAAGCCCTGGTGCTCAACGTGCCTGCGTGGGCTGAGCTGCCAGTGGGCTTTGATCTCTCCACGTGGTTAACCATTTCTGTAACGCGTCAGCCATGGGTGGGTCTCGTTGCATCTCGTTAGAGGAGCAGGGGACAAAAGAGCAATCACTAAATATGTGCAATGGCAGTTGTCCGGGGAACTTCGGCTTCGATGGCTTCCAGAAGTTTCTGGGCTCAATTCTTAAACTTAACGTTGCAGGGACACGGCTCAGAGAAAGGAGCAGGAAGAAGAGCTGGCAGCTGGCACTCCAGTGTAAAACCTCACTACAAATACTTCGTGCAAGAATCTAAGACGTTCTTTGTGGGGCAGGATGCAGCATGTAGTGTTATATGGATAAGGAAAACAGAACCCAATTTTCCAGTAGGGACAATACCAGTGTCATAGAGTGCAAATGGGTACATTAGCAGAGCCTTGGCAAGGTTCACGTTCTTTTCAAATTGGCCCCCGAGTGAGAAGCATCTGTGCACCCTCTGTGAACCCAGGGACAACCAGCCACTCCCGTGGTTCTCGGAGTACTGCTGCCACCATCACCACAGAGCCAAACCGGCCAATGCGACTCTGCATTCTAGACCCAACAGCGGTCCATGGCACACTCTTGGAAGAAAGACGGCGAATTGGAAAGAGAAAGAAGCGAGTAGGGCGGTCACTTTGTTCCCAGATGTCTTCTCCATGACTTTGGAGAATGAAGAGCAACTTCAAGGTGAGCTGTCAGTCCCAGGCACTGCTCAGACTCTCCTTGCATTCTCCAGGAAACAGCTCAGCCTTCCAAACCCTGGTCCAGGGTCCCAACAGGCAAATGTGCAGTTCTAGAACAGTGATGGTCGTTCCAGCAAGCCCTCAGCACAGGTGTTTGCTGACTGCTCTCAGGCCATGATCAGCTATCCGTGAGGCTGGGCACCTGCCAACGTGCTGACCTCCTGACCCACAGCAGAATGGTCTCTTTAGGGTCATCTGGCTTCTTCCCATCAGCGGGTTGCAAGTGTTCCGGCAACTCAATGATAGCGGTATCCCCTACTCAGATGTCCAGTCTGCTTCAGGGCTTCCCACTCCACAGCTCGGGTCAGCTCTGGCTGCCGGGGCAAGCCCAAGTGTCGGAAAGAACTGAGATTTAGGAGCAAATATTTCATGAGACGCTTGGACAGTGGACTTGCTCATGAGCCACGCTTTGGGCACATTGATGTCATTGCCAGGCCACCCGGGGACTAGGCAAACACCCCGCTGTGATGTTGGCACACGTTGGCGGGGCCTCCTGCATGGGAGGTCCCCAAGGAGCAGCTACCGAGGTGATGCCCAGAAATGCACCTGGGGCATCCTGGCGGCAGGAGGAGGGTGGTCAGGTGGGGACGGGCAGACACTGGACGGCTCAGTACTGGAGAAGCAGAAGAAGCAGAGAGACTTCCTGCAGGACAAGCAGTGCCCTGCCTGCCCGGAGCAGCCGTGGAGACACACCCACGCTCACCTGTGACTTGTCCTGTTGAAGGGGTAGGGCTCAGAGCTCTTCTGCCTTACGTGTAGTATCTGTTGATGCCTGAATAATTCAAACCTGTAAGAACAACCAAGAACCTGATGAACTCAGACACTGACGAGGCCAACAGAAGCTCTGTGTATGGCTGCGCAAGCTCAGAAATGCGTGCCCTGCTCACTGGTCACGTTTCACCAGGAATCACTGAGTGTTTGGTCCTGGCAAGGCCATGAGCTGCCCACTAGGGGTGCATTTTACTCCCATGTGTGGCAACCTCCTCAGAGCTTGTCCTTCAAAAGACGTTTGGAGAAATAACTTGAAACAGGTTCCTACTCTTATCCAAGTGGTCTGGATTTTTTAGAAAAAGGGGACGTTGGCGGTCCTACCTTGGTCTTTGCCTCTTGGCTCCAGGGGCGGAGGGCACGCCCGTGCTAGGAGGATTGCAGTAGTCTCCAGGTGTGTGGGGATTGGGCCAGGAGTCTCCCTCGGTTGGAAATAAGAAACAGCATTTGCCCTTGTTGCTAGTTCAGGGAAGGACTGGATGTCTCTCCATCTTGGAAGGCTGATGCAAGCAAAGGAGCCCCTTTGTATTTTTGCAGAAATTCCACACGATGCATTCCTCTCTCTCTAGAAAGCTGCCCAGGGGCTGAGTCGCAAGCTGCTGGACCAGGGAGTCCCTTGGCCCCGTAGTTAGCCCCAGTGGTCGACTCGATCCCTGACCCGCTGCAGGCTACCCGCCAAGGGTCCTGGCCTCCGGAAGGAAGGGGGGGCATCCCTTCTAGAGACACATGACCCACCTCTGGCGTGCACACCCGGGAGGCTTGCTCTGGGCCTCCCTGACGGCACGGCAAACCCCACCTTCTTCCGTCAGGATGAGGTTTACCTTCTGGAAGACGTCAACGAATTCGTCTCTGCTCTTCTTCAGGGACAAGGTCTCAGGGTGCTTTCAGCTTTTCCTCGGGGGGGGGGGGGCGTCCGCCCCTCTAAGCCGGGACCCCTCCCCTCACTCAGACTCCAGGGGGCCAGAGCGTCTTTGAGTGCGGAGCTCCCGCCGGATTCGGGTCCGCCCGGCCGGAGGCGCCTGTCAAAGGTGCTCGTCCTTCTCCTCCCGGGCCGTTCTCTCGGGTTCACACCTCCAGGCCGGCCGTGGGTGCATGCATGTGCATGAGGGCGTGAGGCTGGCCCAGCAGGCGCCGAGGCGTCAAGCCCCGAGCCCTTGATGATTGGGATACTTCCCGATTCCCTGTGATAAGGTAGAGGCGGCGGCGGCAAAGCAGACGGATACAATGGTTGTTTTCTCAGGACGCCAAGACTGAATTAATTGTGCTACACCTTGAGGAAAAGTACGGAGGAAACAATGGGAACGCTGCCTTTAAAGTCGTCTTATTAAGGGAAGCGCGTCCTGGCCTCTCTCGCACAGGCAACCTCCGTTCTGCCTTATCAAACACAAGGTGCTTGCCGGATGCAACAGGTTCCTTCTCCGAAGCTGTGTTCTCGCATTCCTCACACCCCCTGTAGGCTTTGAAATCAGTGTTCAAAGTGGACTTTCTGAATTCATGAAAACCCACAGGTCTGTAATCCATCCCTAATGGAAGTCAAACATGACACCGGCAAGATAAAACACAGTGGCCTCCCCCTCTGTTCACAGTAGGTGTCTGCGGATAATAAATATTTTATTTTACTACAAAAACAAATAACTAAACATACCCCCTGTGTTTGTTCTGAACTCCGCAGTAGCTTTTGTGAGTTGACGGTATTTCAAAGCCGAGCGAGGAAGCCGTAGCGGCACGTCGGTAACTGGGTCCGCGCACTCAAAGGGAAACCAAAGCCGCTTTCATTCTCTGCAAACCGCCTATTACAGGGATGCCAGCCGGTGCCCCTCTGCCGAGCCACTGGTTGGCACTCGGGAGCCAGGAGTCACCGCCCAGGCAGAAAGGAGAGGGGCCGCAGACCAGCCACCTCCTGGCCATGCTCGACCCCACTGCCACCACTCACCAAGACCTCTGCCGGGTCATCTGTTGGCTGGGTGCTCTGGGGACCTCACCATCCTGTCCTCAGAACACCCAGGCCTGGGATCTTTGGAGGCCTGGGGGCCACCAGCGTCCAGAAGCAGTCCAAGCCAACTTGGACAAAAACCACCGCTTGGCTCCATCGTGTGTAGGGAGCCTAAGACTGTAGTGTTTAACGGCTTCTGGGAAGCACTCTCGAGAGGCCGCGGTCGTGTTGAGCCGATCAGACGAGCCACACCCCCATTCGCCTCCTTGTGCTGCTAACGGCAGAGCCTGGGTTAGAGGTGGGTCATCTGGGTCGGGGCCGATGCCAGCAGCTCCTGAACCTTCTCTGGCCCCTCTGCTCCTCGTCCGTCACACTGCTGTGCCCTAGGTACGTGACTACGTCTGCAGTGCGTCCGTACATTCCAGCACCTAGAGAGAGCACCACCCAGGAACTCAACGTTGCAATGGCCGAAGGCAGGTCCGGCTGTAGGCCCCCTCTGGGTAAGCAGAGCTGGGGACAGCCTCACCCACTTAGAGTCCACGTTAGGTTGCCGCTATGCCACTTCTTCTGCTTTGTTTCTTCTGAATTCTGCAGCGTCCAGAAGAGTGGCACAGTGCGCCATCATCACGGCACGTCCTTGAAACGCCTGCTGGGCTGCCGCACGCGGCGCCTTGCACAGCCTGTTTGAATGCTACGAGCGTTGCACTCAGTGCACGCTGAGCAAGGCGGGCTGCCTTCCACCCTGCGGGTGGCTTTACCCAATCCATGGAGGTCTGAATGGAGGAAGAAGTCCAGCATCCCTAAGCAAGCGGACCCCTTTGGACTACGGCTGAACCGTGACCACCCCTTCTCCTGGGTCTCCTGCCTGCTGGCCCGCACTGCGGATCTGGATTCAGCAAGCCCCATAATCCCAAGAGCCAACTCGCTAGAAGAATCTCCCTCCCCTTCCCCCACGTCCAGACCCTACTGGTGTCTTTCTCTGGAGAACTAAGTCAACCTCCTGGCCAAACCCAAGAGGAGCAAGACGGTGTCCAAGGAGACAAACAAGAGTGGCGGGACTGGACAGCTCGTCTTCAGGACAAACCCTGGTCCAAGTCCAGGCCGAGGGGACATCGTGCAGATCTGCACCTTGGTGCCACCCCTCCCATCTGCAGCTAAGCAAGACGCCGACGTCACAGCAGCTCTTCAGGTTCACGGCCACCTGTGCTGTGACAGGACTCCCTCAGGCCCAGGGTCTGCTTCTGAAGGTTCCTCGTGAGAAAGACACGCGTGTGACTGTGGGGGAAGACACAGATCGTGCTGTCCTTCCTGTGGGCTCCTTCCAAGCCCAGTCTCAAGTCTGCGCCCGTTAGCAGAGTGCACAGTCACCTCACCACCCATCCTCTCTTTCTCTTTGTCCTCATGGTCTTTCCTATGTTCTTTCCTTATTTGAGATGCAAAAAGGGAGAGGGAGAGAGGGAGAGAGGAAGAGAGAGAGAGAAGGAGAGAGGGAGAGAGGGAGAGAGGGAAGGAGGGGGAGAGAGAGGGAGAGAGAGAGAGAAAAATACTGATACCCGATGTTCACTCCCCAAACGCACACAACAGGCCGGGGTCTGCAGCTGGGAGATGGGAACTCAATCTAGGTCTCTGACTTGGGCATCAGGGGCACCAGGACTTCAGCCACTCCTGCTGCTTTGCAGGGCTGTGTTTGTTGGGAGCAAGAGGCAGGAGCCAAGCCAGGTGCGCTGACGTGGGGCGCTGCTGTCCCCCTGCTAGGCTGCAGGCCTGCCCTGAGCTCCCTGCCTCACCCCTGTCTCTGAGTCTGGGCGTCGTTCGCAGAAGCCGGGGCAGAAGCACAACCCTGAGCCACGCTCAGGGGCTTCTCTTCGTCCTTCTTGACCTTGTCCGTGGCCTGAACCTTGCAGTGGGTTCCAGTCCCCGGGCTCACCCCCCGGGGAGTCTCGTGGGAGGGTGTTAGAAAGTAGAATCTGGGGTTTTCTACACCCTCGGAGGTGGCTCGGGCCGCCATGGCTGGGCCCTGCTGTCTCCAGGCAGAGGCCTCCTGCCGCACCCTGACAGCTCCACCTGCCCCGCTGGGCCCGGGTGAGGTCATGGCTCTGCCGGCGGGCGCCCTGCCATTTCCCTCGTGGCTTCCAGTCACCCTCATAGTCACCCTGTAATTGGATCCTTTGCTAATAAGCTCTCCTTGAATTATCCCTTCTGACGGGGCCATCTGTTTCCTCCCGGGACTTGTGGATTCCCAAATGGGTTTCTTGTTTTTAACGTCTGAGAAGTTTGCCTTTCGCTCTGTTGAGAGTATAATTTTTCACTCCCCAGCTTGGCCTGGACCGTGGACTTGGCCACAAGTGTCCTGTGCAGGGCCCACCCGGCTCATTCCTGTGTCTCCCTCTGCAGAGTGGGAAAGGGAGAACCATGGCTCATGTGGAGTTCTCCTTGTCCTTGGGACAAAGCTTTCCAAAGAGTCTGTGAGTGCACACACACACAACACACACACAGGTGCACACGTGTGTGCATTTCCTGTGACTGCTGCTGTCACATGTTACAGCAAAGTGGGGCTTCCCACACAGACGTTTCTCCTACCCAGTCCTGGAGGCCAGACGCATGCAGTGGGTGTCGCTGGGCTGGGCTCCCGCCGGGGGCTCTGGGAGAGGCTGCCCTGAGCTCCTCCTGCCCTGGGGGCTGCTGCCATCACAGCGTCCGTCACTCCGGATCAACTGGGCTTCCCTCATTTTCAGACCTTTGAGGCTGTCTCTGGGACGCACTCAGATCGTGCAGGTGGCTCTCCCTATCTCGACATCCTTGACTCGCCCCCACCTGCAGGGTCTTTGCCACACAGGGTAACAGTCGCAGGCTCCGGGAAGGGTCTTCAGGCGGAGCCATTACTCTGCCCCTCGCGATGCACACGCACTCACACACACGCACGCACACCTTTTACCGCGTGGAGGTTCACTCACGTTTACAGACACCTGTGCTCAGCCCTGTACTCCGTGGGAATACTGCCTGCTTTAACTTGGTTTCTTCAGTTTGACTACAGGCTCCCTTATGACAGGGGCCCAGTGGCGTTTGTCTCTGAGCCTGTGACAGCCTGGGCGTGGGTAGAGCAAAGCTCTGGGGACGGCTCAGCTCCCCGCAGCCCCCCGTGTCCTGCACCTAATGCCTCCGGCTCCCTTCTCAGCAAATCCCCGGTGCTGTCCTGGACCGTGCAGCAGGCGCCAGGTGCTAGTCTCCTTTTTCCTTAGTGGGACACCCCCGCTGAGACAGTGGGGGTCATGCGGAGCCGTGGGGCATCTTAGCTCTGACTTTGCAGGGCTACAGCAGTGACTGGAGTGTAGGGAGGCTGGGAAATGGTCCCTGCCTGTGGCTTCCCCACGGCAGGGGGAGCCGAGGGCACAGAAGCCTCAGATCTGGCTCTGGGTGGCCCTGGGTGTCTGCTGCGCACTGCCTGGCGGCTGGTGGGGGTTGCGTCTGGAGGAAATGCTTTGCTGGGCTCTGCCAAGGCCACCACGGGCCCCTTCCCCGTGCGCTGCAAGCAAAAGGCTTCAACCAGATCCGAGGCGACAGGAACAAGGGGTGGGGTTTGCATCTGGGCAGTTCCAGACTAGAGGCTGCTTCCGATGCCACGAGCAGGATCCTGGCACGTACCCGGCTGCCAGCCAGGACGCCGGCTCCGTTCCCGCGTGGGTTGTGCAGCTTGCCATCTGCCGCGGTGACTGACCTTAGCCCTACCCGGCTAGCCGGAGAGATTTGCAGGTTGAAGTAATTCCCTAAATATCCTTTAATGCAGTTTGGGGAACTTTTTTATGTGTTCCAGTGGTTTAAATCATCATTTGTTCTGTACTAAAATTTACATGCCCTTTTCTTAAAAAAATAATATTGTCATGTAAATTTTTGTAAGCTCTAGGTTTATTTTATGACCCATAAACCTAGACAATATATTAAAATCTTGGAAGAATTTAATATCAGCAGCAGATTATCCTTAAAAAAACACCCACACCTAATTCTGCAGTATTACAGGGACAGGGGCATATCAAGTATGTTAAAAGGTTTAATAGCTGTTAGTAAATTTTACTGCTGCTGTCAATAACTCCATAATATATTGGGCCAGTTAATAGGTCAATGGAACATATTTATATTGTGCTATAAACTGTTTATCCATGAACAAACTAATTTCTAATGATAATGAAACACGGGAGTCAATAAATATTAATATTAGCATTTCTAATTTAAATACAATTTTTCACATCTGCCATAAATGTTGAGCTGGCAGCATTAAAACGTACATTATTGGTTTTGTGTACCAAGGCAACAGTGTGGGAAACTGGTGTTTAGCCTAGGAAGCACCGGCTGTGGGTGACACGCCCTCAATACCTGTGATCCTTTTGTTAGTAAAACTACCGTGCTTAGGATGCTGTCTGTAATATTTGTTCAATCACTATGATTTTAAGGTACCTTTAAAAATGGACCTTTTAAAATATTCTTTTAAAAATCATAGCAAGTTTTTATATTAAATGTATTGTGAATTCACAGACGACTTCTTTCGTTGAGCTTAAAGTCTTTCGTTTGACTGTCCAAGAGTTGAAGAAAGATTTACTGTTCAAGTGAACAGACCCCATGGATGTGAACCCCGCTTTGTGCTATGGGTGTGGTTCTCTGAGAAGAGCCATGCCACAGACTGTTTTCCAACACGCTTGTGGAGTTAGGGAATTAGTTGTCCACGAAGAGTCCTTTTGTAAAACAGTAATACTTGGAAAATAAGTGTGGTGTTTTTATCCCATGGGATCTCCCAATGTTTTGACATGCATATGGGATAAAATATAGAGGAAAACTTAGCCATCTTGCTTTTTTAATAGTAGAAAAAATGTTATGATGTTGATTAATATGCATGACTATTTAAGGACTTCTCTGCCCAGCATTTTCTGGCCTGGCATCCCTCCAACTATCCATCCATCTATGCAATCCTGTACCCAAGACTCATCCATGCATCCATCCATGCGACTGTCCATCCATCATCCACGAGAGCCTCCATAATCCACCCATCCATCATCCATCCACCCATCTGTCCATCCAAGTAGCCATCCATGCCTCATCCATCCCTGCACCCACATCCATCCATGTATCGACAGCTCTCTCCATCCTTCCACCCCTCCCTCCACCCACCCATCGTCCATCCCTGCACCCACCCACACATCCATCCATGTATCAGAATCGCCTCCATCCACGCATCCATACTTCCATCACTCCCCATCCATCTACCAATATCACTGACATTGTCTTAGCCGCCATTTCACCCAAGTTCTTTGGACTGAATGTCACCTCTCTCAATATCACTTGATATGGACTCAATTGTGTCTTCTCTAAATTTTTTAAAGATTTATTTATTTATTTGAAAGGTGTGGGGGGGTCTTCCATCCGTTGGTTCACTCCCCAAATGAACACAACATCTAGAGCTGCACCAATCCGAAGCCAGGAGCCAGGAGCTTCTTCCAGGTCTCCCATGTGGGTGCAGGGGGCCCAAGTTCTCGGGCCATCCTCCACTGCTTTCCCAGGCCACAGCAGAGAGCTGGAAAGGAAGTGGAGTGGCCAGGACTCGAACTGGTGCCCATACAGGATGCCAGTGCTGCAGGAGGCAGCTTTACAGCACCGGCTCCTCTAAATTCTTAAATTGAATTCCTAACCCCTAGTAGCTCAGAATGTGACTGTATTTGGAGAAGGGGTTCTGCAGGAGTTAAAGTAAAATCAGGTCATAGAAGGACCCTGATCCTATCTGCTGTATCTCTCTGTATGAAGAGACCTAGACCCAGACACACAGTGAGTGAAGACTAGATGAGGCCACAGGGAGAGGCTTACTTCTTCAGTGTCGGGAAGTGCGTCGAAATCTACCTGTTGTTCAGGCCACTGACGCTATGGTGTTTTGTGGTGGCCGTTCTAGCAGACTAACCGATGGGCCAAACCACGCATTTTCACTGTTAATGCTAAAATCATATCACGCTCATTTTGAATGTTCCCAAGAGGTGGAAACAAAAACGCAATTTGAGAAAGAAGCCGGCAGCTCTGGAACCGTTGCCCTTCGGGGTGGACACCTCCTTGTGAGGGGTCATCCTGTGCACCCTTGGCCTACGCCGGGTAGATGCCAGTAGCACTCTCTCTCCAGCAAGGCCACTCAAACAGACCTCCAGACACTGCCCAATGCCCCCCAACTCCCCAACATGGGACTGGAGCCCCACGTTTCCTATGCGTGCGCTGGGTGTGTGCACACGTGTGCTCATTCACGTGTGTGTTCACAAAGATGCAGATCAAGTTTGAGGATGACCCCACATGAAGGTCGGGAAGTGGAAGAGGCCCCAGAAATCCCTGGGGGCCAAGCCTCGGGGTCCAGATGGCATCAGCAGGGAGGGACTCTGGGCCCTGGGGGCGGGGCTGGCCAGCGTGAGGAGTGGCTTTGGCCTGCACTGGGGCAGCTCCCTCTGCTCTCCACGGGAGGACAGAGGCGGGGAGGGGCTAGCGGGCAGTAAGGTGGTGACGGCAGGTGTGCAGCCATGGCCAGCGCAGCCGGCACCTACTGGAGGCGGCTCTGGGCCCCCAGCCCTTTTCTACTGACACTGATGATTGCTTGCCTTGAGGCTGCCTCTCACTCTGCGCTAGGTAATCTGCACAGAGCACTGGTAAAAGCTTAAGGCTAACGGATCAGTGCGGCGGCACCGGTTGCTTCCCTCCTGCCCCAGGAGCTCACTCCTAGGCACTCCCCTGCCCTCCAGCAGCCCCTGAGTGTGGTCAGAGGGAGGGGATGGCGAGAGCAGGAGAGGAGGAGGAAAAGGCCAAGACAGGGGCCCCAGCCCTCCCAAGAGGCCGTGGAGTGAGCAGGGCCGTCTCCTGACAAAGCCCCCAACGGTCAGTGCCTCGTCCCTACCCTCCTGGCGCCTTCAAGGCTGTAGTGCTAACAGACCCGCTCTGGCCTGGGGCCTCCCAGTCCCTAGTGGATTTCCTCCACTCCACCCCCACCTCAGTAGAGGGTCTTTCCACTGGACCTTGGCCCCGAGCTGTGGCTGGGTCACGCCCCGGGTGGCAGAGACACTGGGGGTGAGCTTCAGGCCGTGGCTGCGGTCATCCTGCTGGGTCAGGGTCACTAGAATCTTCTATGTTCTCTTTTATGCTTAGACTGAGGCAATTCTCCCAGTTGAAGTGCTACATTAAATATTAGGCTTTAATAATCTAGTATTTTATTAATATATTTTAATATTTAATGCTAACATTTTATGTGGAGTTCTTAGTCATATTAATCTAGTAAATTTTGCTAATAAAAATTAGTTTTTGTTCCTATTTTACCTTTTGAATAGTAAAGATTATGGGGAAGTAAAAATAATCAGATTTCTTTGGGGGTAAGGGATGGGGAAGAAAGATTTATTTCAAGCTCCAGGCTCCAAACTTAATTTTCCTGCCAACTGTTGGCATCTCTCAGGGGCTCAGGGAAGCAGCCCCGAGGTGAAGCTGGATGGGTACCTGCCAGGTGCCTCAGAATTTGGAACAGTTTTGTTTATTTTCACTGTATTTGAAAAGCAACACACACACACACAGAGAACCATAGAGAGGTCTTCTACCTGCTGATTCACTCCCCAGATGACTGCAATGGCCAGAGCCAGGCTGAAGCCAGAGCCAGGAGCCAGGACCTCCATCCAGGTCTCCCACGTGGTGGCAGGGCCTCCATCCAGGTCTCCCACGTGGTGGCAGGGCCCCGAGTGCTTGAGAATGATCTGAAACAGACGAAGAGGAGCGAACTCAGACCAGGCACTCTCATCCGGGATGTGAGCGCCCCGCGCCATGACTTGGCTGCTGAGCCAAATGCCCAGCCCCATTTTGGGAAGTTTAGGATCAGAAAAAGCTTACAGAAAATCTAAGGATCTCTTCGCTGCACAACAGAACTACGTCTGCTGGGCCCGCCCCGCCCTGCACGCCTGAGTGGGTTGATACTGATCTCTGTCTCAGTGGGTCTGCAGTGTAGGCTCAGCCCACAGCGCGCCGAGCCCAGGCAGAGCCGTCCCCACCCGGCCCGGGATGTGCTGCCTTCTGCCTCGCCCACTTTCTCCAGTGTGACGGGAAGACGAGCTGTTCCACCCTGAGTGGAGTGTCCCCCTTCCCCACAGCCCCGGGCCCTCCCACTGCCATCCTACCCAGAGCCCCTGCCCCAGCCTGAACCCTACCCAGCTGCGGCCACCAGTGGCACAGGACCTGGAAGGGCTCCTCGCATCAGCCTGTCAGTCGGGAAGCCTCTCCCAGCACTGAAGAACTGCTGCCCCTGGGCTTTGCTGCTCTAACGCCTGCGACGGTGTGGCCGGCGGCCAGTCCCCGCAGAGGCTCACTCGCCGTCTTACTTCGCAGGAGCCCAACTCGCTAGTGATGGGAAGAAAGGGGTTTGGATGCCGGATGCTTCTGTCCCCAAGTCCTTAGCAGAATCCCCTGGGGGCACAGGGGGCTCAGCCTGCCCAGCCGCCTGCCCTCGGGCCCAGCCCGCGATTGCACTGCTGCCTCACTGGATCCAGCCCAGGACCCCTTGCCTTTCTGCCTGCATTTTCTCGTAGACCACGCAATGAAGTTGCGGTCAATGAAGTCTGCGTATGCGATGCTGGTCTCACTCGTCCTACTGCAGCTGGTGTCACTGCAGCCACCATGACACCGCAGTGAGCAGCTTCCTGGGAGGAGTGCGGCACTGCGGGGTGTGGGGCATCCTCATACCGATTGCACTGATACCGAGTGTGTGCATCTACCAAACTCACTTGTTTTTGGAGTGTAGTCCTTTGACTTAAGAAAGAACACTGTGGACTGGTGTAACCAGTGTGCCCAGTGTGACCAGTGTGATCGGTGTGACCGGTGTGCCCAGTGTGATCAGTGTGACCGGTGTGCCCAGTGTGACCAGTGTGACCGGTGTGACCAGTGTGACCAGCGTGACCGGCGTGACCGGTGTGACCAGCGTGACCGGCGTGACCAGTGTAACCGGTGTGATCAGTGTGACCGGCGTGACCAGTGTGACCAGTGTGCCCAGTGTGACCAGTGTGATCAGTGTGACCAGTGTGAACACTGTGACCAGTGTGATCAGTGTGACCAGTGTGACCCGTGTGACCGGTGTGACCAGTGTGACCAGCGTGACCGGCGTGACCGGTGTAACCGGTGTGATCAGTGTGACCGGCGTGACCGGTGTGCCCGGTGTGCCCAGTGTGCCCAGTGTGACCAGTGTGAACACTGTGACCAGTGTGACCGGTGTGATCAGTGTGACCTGTGTGACCGGTGTGACCAGTGTGACCAGTGTGCCCAGTGTGACCAGTGTGATCAGTGTGACCAGTGTGAACACTGTGACCAGTGTGACTGGTGTGATCAGTGTGCCCAGTGTGACCAGTGTGACCAGCGTGACCGGTGTGCCTGGTGTGCCCAGTGTGACCAGCGTGACCGGTGTGCCCAGTGTGCCCAGTGTGACCAGTGTGACCAGTGTGAACACTGTGACCAGTGTGACCGGTGTGATCAGTGTGACCTGTGTGACCAGTGTGACCAGTGTGAACACTGTAACCAGTGTGACCGGTGTGATCAGTGTGACCAGTGTGACCGGTGTGCCCAGTGTGACCAGTGTGACCAGTGTGACCGGTGTGCCCAGTGTGCCCAGTGTGCCCAGTGTGACTGGTGTGCCCGGTGTGCCCAGTGTGACCAGTGTGCCCAGTGTGACCCGTGTGACCGGTGTGACCGGTGTGCCCAGTGTGCCTGGTGAGCTGGCAGCAGCCTCGCCGTCTCATGCTCATGCTGTCTCTCGAGCGCTTGGTTCGGCCGCCTGTGGTCGGGCTCACTGTGGCGCTGGGAGCGGCAGCCGCACACAGGTAACCCAGGTGGCCTCGGTGTGCAGCGGGCTCTCCCGTGCACCCCACGATGCATCCAGGAGGGACCAGCACACGAGGCCGTGTCCCCCTCTTTCCTGCTTTGCTTCCTCACTTAAACTGCATTTTGTGAGTTGTTTTTTACCTTAATAACCCATAAACAGAAGATGATACATAAAACCATGATGCCAATACTAAAAGTTGAAATCCCGCCCATTTGTTTCTGTCCCTTTGTTACTGCGCGTGGCTTTGTGTGTTGCCTTTGAGAAGCTGCAGGATTTAATATTCGGAGATGGATTTCTGTGCAGCGAATGAAGCCCCTCACCCGCACGGGACTCCTCTCCAGACCGGGGCTTCAATCCTCTCTCTTAGGCCACACAAGGGCAGAGTTCAGGCCGCTGCAGCCCGGACCTGCCCTGTTCACCTTCTGTGTTTTCTCCCTGGTATACAGCAGGATTCCGGGGGCTGTGGAGTGGGGTCACTGCAGGGTAAATCAGGGTTGGCTTTCCAATCATGGGCCCTTGGGCCACGCAAGGTTTTGCTGTTACAGACTACACAGCAGGACTACACAGCAAGCCGCACGTTCAGGCGTTCATCTTTGTCCACATGTCGTCTTATTTCTTTGGAACACACAACCAGGACGAGGTTAGGTTGCTGGTAAAACCTCCACGGTTCTCGAGTCCTTGGCAAGCGGCCTTCCCCGATGGCCTTGCCCGATGGCCTTGTCGCCAGCACGAGGACGACTCAGCCAGCTGCACCCTCACCTTTGACAGTCCCGTCCCTGGGACAGGGGCCACACGGGGTCTTCCTGCCCCGCCCTTTGCTCAGTCGGGTCTCGCGAGGCTGAGCCTCCGCGTGGCCACAGCATGCACCTTGGGCAATGCCCGGGCCCTGTCCCGGAGTCCAGCTCCTCTCCTCTCTCTCTACAGACTCGTGTGTACCAATGACGTTCATCCCTGGGTCACTCTGGTTTGAAATAGTTTTCTCGGCCGGCGCCGCGGCTCACTAGGCTAATCCTCTGCCTTGCGGCGCCGGCACACCGGGTTCTAGTCCCGGTCGGGGCGCCGGATTCTGTCCCGGTTGCCCCTCTTCCAGTCCAGCTCTCTGCTGTGGCCAGGGAGTGCAGTGGAGGATGGCCCAAGTGCTTGGGCCCTGCACCCCATGGGAGACCAGGAGAAGCACCTGGCTCCTGCCATCAGATCAGCGCGGTGCGCCGGCCGCGGCGGCCATTGGAGGGTGAACCAATGGCAAGGGAAGACCTTTCTCTCTGTCTCTCTCTCTCACTGTCCACTCTGCCTGTCAATAATAATAATAATAATAATAATAATGACAGACATGAAGTGGTTTTCTCGACTTGATACCTGCATTGCAATCTTGACAGCAAGAGTTTGAAAGCCATGAGTGGCTGCCTTGTGTTCCCTTCTGCTGCAGAGCTCTCCGCCTCTTTACTTACAGTTACCGACTTCATTTGAGGGCCAACTCGGGTCGCTATCGTGAGACGTCTGCATTTCATTGCTGCTCTGTCTGGTGCTTGCCCCCCGCAGGACGAGGGGTCTCCAGGTTCAATGTGCTTTCTGTTCAGCCAGCCAGTTGTCCTGACACCACGCATCAAAGAATCCACCTGCCCCTGCCGGGTTGGAAAGACCCCTGTGTCACGTCTTAAGTGCTTGCCCTTGTAGGCTTGGCTGCGGAGAGACCCCCTTCTGTCCCGCCGGCAGGAGCATCTGTTCCTGGACACCGTTTCCATGACGGCAGATTTATTATGCACATCAGTGTATGGGAGGGCAAGAGCCTGCTCATTACTCTTATTTTGACAAATTTATCTTTTCCTGAAATGCTCATTTTCTTCATACATTTTATTATGAACTATAATGCATGTGTTAAAATGCATAAAACGCAAATGGAGAACTTTACAAAGTATTAAAAACCCGGCGTTGGTGTACATATCACCCAGGTTGCGGAAGTGGCATCTCGCCACCCCAAGAGGCCTCGTGAGCCTGGTGCTCCCAACGCCCGCCCCCAGCCGGCGACATCCCCACTGGGGGCCGTCACCGCCTGCGCCCCTGCAGGAGTTCAAACTGGCTAAGTGCAAACCCCGAGACACCGCCGGGCCACTTGGCGCACCTCTGAACTCCACACTGCTGGACTTGGACACGCGTATAAGGGGGACGTTACATCCACGGACTAAATGTTCTTTAGTCCCTGACTTCTTTAGTTCAGTGTTTTGGTCTAAAAACTCACCTGTAACTGTTATGTACCATTTTGGCCCCACCACCTTCATTGCTATGAGACATTCCTCAGAATGAATTCCCTCTCACGCACGTGTCTGTCACGTGCTTGCTGAGAAGTTGACTTGCTTGCGTTCAGGACTCCTCCGAGGAAGTTTGCTGTGGATTCTTGCAGGAGTCTTCCAAGGCGTGTGTGTGCACCTGTTCTCGTGAACATGAACCTGAAGTTACCTGTGCCGGGTGTTGGCTGTATGCTGATGTCCCCACTGATGGACACTGCCAAAATGCTGATCAGTGCGGAAAAACAGGCTTACGTTACTGCCAGCCGAGGGCAAAAGACTCCATTCTGTCCCATTCCCACCACGCCCTGGTCCTGGTTATCTTTTTCCTCTCGGCCTCATGGGTAGCCACGGGTGGCATCTCAGGCAGTTTTAATTTTTGTTTCCCAGCGACTACTAAAGCCGAACACCTTTACTTTGTGTGTTGGCTCTTCAGAGCCCACGTTTGCCAAGGGTCTGTTCGTGTGTTTAGCCCACTTTTAGGTGAACCTTCTGTCCCCTGGTGTTTTGTAGAAATCTCCCATTTCCAACTCCAGGTTGGAGCCTTTGTTGGTCTATAAGTTGCAAATGTCTCGGCCCTGACGGTGCCCAGTGAGGACGGGCACCATGTGGTGAAGGCACCTCCATGTGTCACATGCTATATGTTAAAGAAATCTTCTACCTTGAAATCATGAACGCGCTTTCCTGCAATGTCTTAAAAGACCATGTTCTGTCTTGTGCTTGTCTGCCATCCACTGGAGCATAATTCTAAGCATGGATCAAAGCAATGGCCCAATTGAATGTTTTGATATGGGAGCCTCATATGCATAGGTTCTCAGGAAACCCATCCCTTCCCCCACTTAAAAAATGTTAAATTAATTTGTATGTATGCACGTGCTTAGTTATTTATTTTCAGAGACAGAGTTGCTGTCAGCTTATTCACTCTCCCAATGCATCGGATGGCTGGGCCTGGGCGGGGCCCAGCAGCAGACCTGAACTCAACGCAGGCTTCCTCCGCAGGTGGCGGGAACGCAGATCTTAAGCTGTTGGCTGCTGCCTCCGGGCTCTGCACTGTGGGAAATCTGGAGCCAGGAGTCGGAGCTGGGTATCTGACCCCGGCTCTCTGAAGAGAACGCCAGTGCCTCCACCCAGGTGTGTGTCCGCCAGACTGAGCACCCGGCCCCCGAGGCCGTGCACTGACATCCGTCTCACAAGTCACTGCCAGAGGCTGGTTTTAGACCACGTGACTGGGTCCTCGCAGTCTGTGCGCCAGTTCTCAGTGTCTCATTCTCACGTCCGCAGCCGTAGGCTTGGCTCCTCACAAAGCAATCCCCCTCCTCCCCATCCCCCTACTTGTCTGCTTGGCTTTAAGATGACCGCAGCTATTCTTGGCTCACCACATTTCCATATTAATTTTAAAATCAGCTCTGTAATTAGTCCACGAGGACACACTCTTTAGGTCTGCTGCACCCCTCTCAGAATCCGCTGATCAGGGTAGGGGAGCTGACATCCTTCTGTTGCTGCCATCCAATTCCTACACACGGTTTCTATCTTCATTTTCTACCCATCTCTAGGTTTACCTGATTAGCTTTTTAAGAGTTTATTTATTTATTTGAAAGTCAGAATTACAGAGAGGGGGAGACAGAGAGAGAGAGAGAGGGAGAGAGAGAGAGAGAGAGAGAGAGAGAGATCATCTATCAACTGCCACTGGTTCATGTCCCAAAGGTCTGCAATGGCCGGAGCTGAAGCCAGGAGCCAGGAGCTGCCCCCTGGTCTCCTGTGTGGGTGCAGGGGCCCAAGGACTTGGGCTGTCTTCTGATGTTTTCCCAGGAGCATTAGCAGTGAGCTGGATTTAAAATGAAGCAGCTGGGACTCCAACGGGATGCCGACATCCCAGGCGACATTAACCCACTGTGCCATGGCACCAGCCCCCACTCAGTGGCTGTATAATGTTCTGCACAGAATTCTTATCTCACTGCAATGCTTACCGCTATGACCATGATTTTTCAAAAATCATATTGCAACACTACCTTTAGTATGTTGATGTTTTATTATGGGACATATCAAAGAATGACTTCTGAATATTAACTTTATCCCTAGAAAAATGAATATTAACTTTATCCCTAGAAAAATTTTAAAGTCACTTATTAATTTATAAATCAATCTGAAAATCCTTTTTGGCTACCAATGTACACTATTTTTTATTTGTTATTTTATTTATTTTTATCATTTTCAGAACTGACACTTTCACTTTTCTGTGCCTGCCTGGCCAGTGCAGCTGGCCAAGTTCAAGTGCGGACTTCCAGTGCAAACTGGAAAAGCAAAGGTGTCCTGGTTTGTGCAGCACACACAGCGCATTAATGGAAATGTCACACTGGATCCCGTAAGTTTGTGCAATTCCCATGGATCAAGTGTTTGTCCTTTTTAGAGAGATGGAAATTCCCACAAACCTGATTGGATCTTCACATACTGAAGACATTTGTTGACTTAGCACAAGTATAATAATAATTAAAGAGAAAAGACAAAAAGTAGCTGGGACAGTGAATATCCTGGTCCTGTTCTTTTTTTTTTTTTTTTTAAGATTCATTTATCTCATTTATCTATTTGAAAGGCAGAGTTACAGAGAGGCAGAGAGAGAGAGAGAGAGAGAATTTTCCATCCGCTGGCCTATACCCTATGGCCGGAGCTGAGTCGATCCGAAGCCAGGAGCCAGGAGCTTACTCTGGGTCTCCCACACAGGTGCAGGGGCCCAAGGACTTGGGTCATCTTCTACTGCTTTCCCAGGCCAGAGCAGAGAGCTGGATCGGAAGTGAAGAAGCCGGGACCGGAACCGGTACCTATAGGGGATGCCAGCACTGCAGGCGGTGGCTCTACCTGCTAAGCCACAGCGCCCCCTGGTCAGTTCTTTACAGCTTTTTTCAGACTACTTTTTGAGATAATTTTTTTCAAGTGAAACACATTTTTGAACAATTTTTTCAAGTTAAATGCATTTTTATTGGGATTTTGATTGGGATGACACTTTGGTACCTGGACCACACCTAATCTTTGCATCCAGAAGCAGATAATTCTGCTTGCTGTCAGTTTAGGATTCTTCGAGTACGTTTTCTTTCCATGGGACCTGTATGCTCCTTACAGGTGTGTGATGCGGTTTTGAATCTAATGTCTAATGTGGGGAGGATTTGAATTCCCCCACACCTCCCTGCTGGTGCCTGCGGGCACCCAGAGACCAGGAACGTGTGCAGGCTCCACACCTGCCCTGTGCACCCGTGAATCTGAAATGCTCTTCTTCATTTTCCCTCGTGGGTGTTCTCAACAGATAAAAATTCTACAAATGCAAGCCGGCGCCGTGGCTCACTAGGCTAATCCTCTGCCTTGCGGTGCCGGCACACCGGGTTCTAGTCCCGGTCGGGGCGCCGGATTCTGTCCCGGTTGCCCCTCTTCCAGGCCAGCTCTCTGCTGTGGCCAGGGAGTGCAGTGGAGGATGGCCCAAGTGCTTGGGCCCTGCACCCCATGGGAGACCAGGAGAAGTACCTGGCTCCTGCCTTCGGATCAGCGCGGTGCGCCCGCCGCGGCGGCCATTGGGGGGTGAACCAACGGCAAAAGGAAGACCTTTCTCTCTGTCTCTCTCTCTCACTGTCTAACTCTGCCTGTCAAAAAAAAATTTTTTTTTTACAAATGCATGCGTGCACGCTTTACTCCTTTGAGAAGGTTTAATGCTGAGTTGTTTGGAGACGTATTATCTCTGACTTGCTAGTGATTTGATTCTTTCACTTGCGTTTTGTTGCTCATTTCTGACGTTATCGGGTCTCCGCCTACAGAATCTCTGTACTTTGAACTCTGTTAGTTTATTTGGACTTTTTCTGGGGCACGTGTATGCCCTGCCATGTGGTAATTCTGGGTGTATTTAGTGTGTATTTGTGCAAAGTACAACCTTTATTTGGGGGTACACATGTGTCTGTTGTACGGGTGTTGTGTGTGCACGTGTGTGTGTGCACGCGTGTGTGTGTCCTCATGCCGTCCACACATAAACAATTGTTACAAAGCACTGACCCTAGGTGCACTGCTCCCCGTCCAGGCGCGGGAATGCGTGTGGGAATGCGTGGGAATGCGCTGCGTCTCGTCCGTGGAATCCTCTCCGAGATGACTCCGTGTGCGTCCGTGGAATCCTCTCCGAGATGACCCCGTGTGCGTCCGTGGAATCCTCTCCGAGATGACCCCGTGTGCGTCCGTGGAATCCTCTCCGAGATGACCCCGTGTGCGTCCGTGGAATCCTCTCAGGGATGACTCCGTGTGTGTCCGTGGTGATTTTACAGTATCGGGGAAGTGGACTAGACCTGCCTCTGCTGTCATTTGTTCATATTTTGCTCGTTATTTTTCTTGATATTTGATTAATGTTGTTCACTGCGGAAGGGGTGCTGCCTGCTAGTATTTCTCAGGCTGTTTCATTTTCCTGAATGTAGAATACAGACTCCGTTGTCCTAATTAAATCATTCTGCCTCGGACCCTTCTTTCTCTGTGGTGAAGAATGTCACGTCTGCTTTTCTGTTGTTGCCACTCCACTGGCTCTTCACTGTGAACACGTCTAGATCATTTGGCTGCGTGTGTGCGCTAAAATAAAGTAGAACTGTGTATCACTTACGTTTGCTCGTCTGCAAATCCTGAAGGAGAACATGTTCCGTCCGTCGCGCGGCTGCCATCGCGATCTCGTCTTGGCTTTATTTTCGCCCTCACTTCTTTGTTTTGTTTTCTATCTGGAAATAAGTCTGAATTTCAGTCCTCTCTGTTAATGCTTCCATCAAGCGTCTTCCCTGGGACTGGGCTGGCCCCGCCACATTGCAGCCCCCAGCTGTGCCGGGGCCCTGGGCTCTGCAGTCCCCGGATGGCTGTGCCAGCACAAGGCAAGCTCCCCACGCCGCGCGGCAGACGCGTGAACCCGTGTACCTGCTCCTCTCCTTCCCACGACGGCCGCTTTACCACTGGGGAGGAGCCTGCTTCATCTCTAATGAACGCAGCAAAAACAGTGTTGGCGAAGTAAAATCAGCTGAGAACTCAGCTCAATTTGCTGAAGACGCTGCCAGCAACGCGGAGCCCGGCGCGAGGGCAGAGGTCTTCGCAGCACTTCCGTCACAAGTCGGCGAGATCCCTGTAGCTAATCAAGTGTGCTTCCCACCAGGTCGCCTCCGACCCACCAGCACTGGGACACGGGGCGCGGAGCAGTCAGGATACACTGAAATAACAAACGAGACCCCAGATCCAGGAGGCAGCAGAGTGGCCGTGGACGGACGGCATCCACAATCAGCATTCGTGAAAAGACAGCGAACTTAAAGATATTTGCCGAAAGGTTTTCGCTTCCTGGTCCACGTTATTTCATTAATCTAGCCAAGCCCCTCTCAACTCCCCTCAACTTCTTTATCTGTAAAATAGGCGCAGCAGTATAGTGTTGGTCTCCGGGGTTGTTGAGTGCATTGAGGTTGCACTTGAAAGTGATTAGCAAAGAACCAGACATACTGTAGGCTCTCGAAGCTTTTTGGAATTAATTTCTAAGTAGCGCCAGACACAGGCTGTCTTGATTTCGAGCATCAAGGTTCACACATTCCGCAGAGCCTTCATCAGTATAACACCTGGACACGTTTGCGGAGTCAAGACACTGGAGCGACTGAAATACTGTGTTTACTAAATTAAAGAACACCCGCAAATCAAAACAGATCTGCACAATATGGTATGATTACTAACATTTTCTTAGTGCATACATCAGATTGAAACCAACAAACCCAATTTATGTATTATCTTTAAAAACACACACAGAGGTGGGCGTGCAGCCTCGGGGTTAAGGTGGGAGTTAAGACGCCTGCAGGAAACGGGAGCTCCTGGGCCTGCTGCCTGGCTTGGGCTTCTGACTCCAGCTTCCTGACGTTGAGGTCCTGGAAGGAAAGCAGCAGCGACGGCTCAAGCGCTGGGGTCCCCGCCACCCTTGGGGAGACCCAGATGGAGCTCCCACCTCCCCGCTTTGGCCTGGCCCAGCTCCAGCTGTTTTGGGATGAGAACCAGTGGATGGGACAGCTTTCTCTCTTTTCCTGTTCCTGTGCTTCCCAAATTAAAAAAATAAATCTTGTTCTAAAAAGATAAAAAAGAAACAACTAAATAAATATTATAAAAACCTATGGCAAACGTATTCACCAAGTGATTTGATTTGAGTGCCAGTTTCCAAAATCATCAGATCTTTCTCCTTGAAATATTCTCTGTTCGGTTTCCTTCTGCTTGGTTTTCACAGAAATTAGAATACATATAAGCCACTCCCAATTCTTTGGGAGGTCAGCTCTTACCCGGTTGATAAAATTGTGATATGTAAATTCTGCACTTTAAAAGGGGGATCGGATTTTTTAAAGTTGCAAAGAAAGAGGCGCTCTCGCTGTCTACTCTGAATATTTCGCTACCCCTTCCTGCCTCACTTTCATGACGATGATGTAAGAAATGTCAAAGGAAGGTCAAATCTAAAGCTACACTTAGAAGTTAGTGAGCGTGTCTGGGGTGTCTTTCAAAAGACAGAGATGTCAAAACCCGACAGAGGCAAGGAGGCTGCAACCTCAGAAGTGAGGGTAGGACCTCCTAAAAAGTGCGTTTTCCCTGGAGAATTCAGGCATCCCCTTCTGGTCAGAGGCAGCAAGGTGAGGGAGGAGGACTGGGCTACCGGTTCTGGGCTGGACAGTCGCATCCCACGTGGGCAGCAGCTGCAGTAGCCCCGCAGCTGCCTCCTTCGGAGCTAGCTCTGGACAACAGCCAGAGGGCAGCGCTTCACACCAGCCTGCTGCTGCCTCCTGCCCTCGCTGCTGCTTTCCTTCCAGGACCTCAACGTCAGGAAGCTGGAGTCAGAAGCCCAAGCCAGGCAGCAGGCCCAGGAGCTCCCGTTTCCTGCAGGCGTCTTAACTCCCACCTTAACCCCGAGGCTGCACGCCTACCTCTGTGCGTGTTTTTAAAGATAATACATAAATTGGGTTTGTTGGTTTCAATCTGATGTATGCACTAAGAAAATGTTAGTAATCATACCATATTGTGCAGATCTGTTTTGATTTGTGGATGTTCTTTAATTTAGTAAACGCAGTATTTCAGTCGCTCCAGTGTCTTGACTCCGCAAACGTGTCCAGGTGTTATACTGATGAAGGCTCTGCGGAATGTGTGAACCCTGATGCTCAAAATCAAGGCAGTCTGCATCTGGCGCTACTTACACATTAATTCCAAACATGGGGCAAAGAGTTCCAAATGTTGAGTACAGACATGGACATAACCCTGCAGAAAACGCCATGGAAACACAACGCGTAAGGCAGGGATACTTGAAATCATTTCCTGGGGCTCCCCAGTGTTCTGATTTTGTACGATATATATTCATAAAAATTAAGTATTTGTTAATCGGGGAAAACAGACACTTTGAACTTCAGAAATCTAAAAGATTACTGCCAATGCAAACCAATAAGCACACCCAAAATTTAACAAACATCTCCAGCAGTTTGGCTAAATAACAACAAATATGGCTGGAGGCAAAAGGAGCGAGCTGGAAGGCCCAGACAAGGGATTCTCCCACAATGCACTCCACCAGGAGGAGGAGTCCGAAGATGTGAAGGAAAAGCTGAACTCCGTGAGGGGTGTTTGCAGAGGCAGACGTCCAAGACCTGCGAGCAGGAGTTCCAGCAGGGGAGAGGAATGGAGAGAAAGGAGCAGGCAGGAGGCACGAGGAGGCGGCCGAGAAGGGGAGTGCTCTCCGCGTCCCGGCTACACTGCCTGTGGTCCAGCGTCCTGCCAATGCACCTGTGCAGGCAGAGCCACCCACGTGGGGAACAGGATGGATACTCCTGGCTCCTGGCTTCAGCTTGGCCCAGACTTGGCTGTTGTAGCCATTTGGGGAGTGAAGCATTTGGAAGATCTTTCTCTCCCTCTCTCTCTTTCCCCCTCTCTCCCCTTCTCTAGGTCTCTCTCTGTTTCTCTCTCCCCTTCTCTCCTCTCTCTCTCTCCCCCTCTCCCCCCTTCTCTCGGTCTCTGTTTCTCTCTCCCCTTCTCTCCTCTCTCTCTCTCCTCCTCTCTCCTCTTCTCTCTCCCCTCTCTTTCTCAGCCTCCCCTTCTCTCTCCCCCCTCCTTTCTCAGTCTCCCCTTCTCTCTCCCCTCTCTCTCTTTCTCTGTCTCTCCCCATCTCTCCCCTTCTCCCCCCCCCCCAATAAATAAGTAAATCTTTAAAAAGAAAGAGAGAGAGAGAATGAGGAAGGAAAGGAAGCTTCCGGCACAGAGGACTGTCTCATCCCATCACGCCCTAAAAGGACCCATGCAGAACGCCTGGCTGAGACGCCCCAGGGGAGGTTCTGGATTGCCTGCCTCTTTACTCCTGGACTCTAGGGTCACTCCTGCTCCTCTCAGCTCTCCCCTGAGTGGGAGGGGCTGGGATTCCCAGAGCCCAGCCCCAGGGATGCCCTCGCCAGCGTCTGACAGTGCTGCGGAGAAGCAGAGGCGTCCCCCAGTGGCGGCGAGGGCTGGAGCGGGGCTCTGGCCACCCGCAGAGCGGGGCTCTGGGCACCACTGGGGAGGCCGTGGGGCAGCAGCTGAGGGATCGCTGTCCTGGCCGAGGGCCCGAAGCCGGCCACGGCCCCTGCTCTCCAGTGTTTGGACCTTCAACCTTCGGAGCCAAATTCCTTCCTGCAGGACACACTCAGAGAGGACCTGGCCTCTGACAGAACCCTGCCTACAACGCAAGGAAGAGGAGAAAACACAGACAGCTCCCAGAGGTAAACGCACAGGGCACATGGGAGCCAGGTGCTGAGGCGAGGATTGCGCCAGACCTCCGCGGATGCCCCAGACCTCCGCGGATGCGCCAGACCTCCGCGGAGCACAGCGCTCACACAGAGGAGGGCTGTGAAGGAATCACTCTGCTGAACTAAGTGACCGTCCCGGAATCAGCCGTGTGGATGCAGTCTTCCTCTTGTGACGTGTGAAGAGTGACTCCTCTTTCTTCAAGGATCTTGAAGGATGCGCTCCAGCAAAACAAAAGCGAGGATCTGTTAAAAGTGCAGACATGGGGTTTTAAAAACATGAGAAAGTGTGCTATAAAGCCATTTATAACTGAGTTTAGTGAGTTTTTGATAGAATGAGAATTTTTCATGGGCTTATTCATATCTGATCACTATAAATGTAGAATAAAGATAGTTTTGGAAAAAGTATCCAGTGAATGCTCTCATTTAAGCTTGGGACTAGGGTGAAGGTGAGCTGTCTGGGGAGAAAGGGTAAATGATCCTTAGGAATTTGCAACATTTATAGAAAACATAGCTAAAGAGGATGTTAGAAAGATAGAAAGAGTGCATTTCAGTTTCAAGACATTGGAGAAATTAAATAAACAGAAAAAAGGAAAATTTCACCTCCCCAGGTAAAGCACAGAAAAGAAGAAACAGCAGAGCAAACCAAATCCATCATCCAAGCTCACCCGCAAGCAAGCACTGACTGCTCCCCTTAAAGGGAAAAGCAGATCAGGTGACAAGAACAAACAGCCCTGTGCCAGGCTCAGGAAGTAAGCCTACAGCAGCATGAGACAGAGAAACTGAAAGACCAGAAGCTTGGGAAACAAAAGAATAGGTGTTTGTAAATATGGCGAAAAGCATCAAAAATTTAAAGGAATGAAAAGGAAAAAGTAAAAGAAAACCCAAAGAAATGAAAAAAGGCAGGGAGGTTTGTGAGTGTGGGGAAGACAAACACTGGCACACGTGAATGTCTGCTCGGCTCCAAAGCTGGCGGCAGAGTGCAAGGCTCAACGGTGAAGAAATGCGGGCTGCAGAGGGCAGGGAGCAAGCCGTGCCCCCATACCCACCGTTCACCAGGGGCTTCAAAAAACCCATGGAAGACAGAAGTAAAAGATGAGTTAATTTTGGTGCCCCAAAGTTGAAATCCATGCACACTTATTCCAAAATACACATTTTCCATGACCCTTCCGAAGGCACGTCCCGTGGTGCGGGGCCGTCTTTGGAGAGCAGCAGCCGCGACCGCCAACACTGACCCTGACTGATACCAAGAGGCTTCCAGGGAGCCGTCGGTAGAAACTGCAGCACAAAACCACCAAGCTGGGCACACACAGACCCCTCGCCGAAACAGGAGCCAGCACAAATGCTCACCCATCAAACGGCAGTTGCCTAAGCTATGGCAACTAATACCATGCAGGCACAAAACACAGCAGCATTGAGAAATAAGTCCTGTGGTCCAAGGGGAAAGACACGTTGATGAGTCAGGAAAAAGTCAGTTGCCAAAGCCTGAGAAGAACTTGTCATAAGAATCAACTGGCACGTGTGAATCGCTGACCAGTTGTTTTCCTTTAAATAAGGTATAGATGATATATGCCAAATTGCATTTGGTAGTTATCTTTGAAAAGGTGTGTGGATTTGGGAGGGACAAAGACAGGAAACTGTTTTTTGACTCAACACAATGCCACATAATCCGATTCATCTTACAAACCCAGCTCCATTACAGAATAGGTCACTGGGCGCGTGGTGTGGCACAGTGGGTTCAGCCACCAGTTGAGAGCTGCCAGCTTCCCATATCAGAGCGCCAGCTAGAGCCCCAGCAGCTCTGCTTCCAGTACAGCTCCCCGCTAACATGCCTGGGAAATCAGAGGAAGATGACCCAAGCGGTTGGGCCCCACCCATGCCCAGTGGAGGACCCGGATGGGGTTCTGGGCTCCTAGCTTCCACATGGCCTAGGCCGGCCATTGTGGTCATTTGGGGAGTAAACCAGCAGATGGAAGACCTCTGTCACTCTGTGTGTCTCTTCCCCCCTCTATAACCCTGTCTTTCAAATAAATAAATAAATACATCTTTCAAAAATTTGGGATAACTAAAAATAATAAAAAAGAAATATGTGAAAATAAGGAATAGCCCAGAAGTCTTGATTAGTGGGCTTCCAGTTAAAATCAGGGGCCACATCCCCAAAACTGTGGGGCACTGGGAGTTTGTGTTCAAACAACATAGGTCGGGGGACGAATGCCAGTCAGAAAGCGTGTTCACAAGACGAGAGGAATGTGCTGAGAGGAGCTCGTAACTTTCCTAAAACAGCACTGTACAAGACTGAGGTTTACAAACACAACTCAGTCGGATCAGCATGGGTGGATGCGGAAGTAACAGGACTTGGAAGGAACTTGTCCACGGTCTCACGACTTCCTCGTGTCATCACTCACTGTTGTTTTAAGATGTATTGATTTATTTGTTTTAAACTTTTATTTAATAAATATAAATTTCCAAAGTACAACTTTTGGATTATAGCGGCTTTTCCCCTCATAACCTCCCTCCCACCCACAACCATCCCTTCTCCCACTCCCTCTCCCATCCCATTCTTCATCCAGATTCATTTTCAATTATCTTTATGTGCATAAGATCAACTTAGTATATACTAAGTAACACCCACACAGACTCACAAAGTATAAAGTACTGTTTGAGTAGTAGTTTTACTTAATTCTCATAGTACTGCACATTAAGGACAGAGATCCTATATGGGGAGCAAGTGTACCGTGAATCCAGCTGTTGATTGAACAATTGACACTCTTATTTATGATGTCAGTAATCACCTGAGGCTCTTGTCATGAGCTGCCAAGGCTATGGAAGCCTCTCCAGTTCACAAACTCTGACCTTATTTAGACAAGACCATAATGAAAGTGCAAGTTCTCTCCTCCCTTCAGAGAAAGGTACCTCCTTCTTTGATGGTCCGTTCTTTCTGCTGAGTACTAGACAGGGATACCCACTCTCACCATTGCTATTCAATATAGTACTGGAAGTGTTAGCCAGAGCCATTAGGCAAGAAAAAGAAATTAAAGGGATACAAATTGGGAAGGAAGGAAGAAGTCAAACTATCCCTCTTAGCAGATGACATGATTCTTTATTTAGGGGATCCAAAGAACTCTACTAAGAGACTATTGGAACTCATGGAAGAGTTTGGAAAATGAGCAGGATATAAAATCAATGCACAAAAATCAACAGCCACTATATACACAGGCGATGCCACAGTGGAGAAAGAACTGCTAAGATCAATCCCATTCACAATAGCTACAAAAACAATCAAATACTTTGGAATAAACTTAACCAAGGATATCAAAGAAAACCTTAAAGAAAGAAATAGAAGAGGACACCAAAAAATGGAAAAATCTTCCATGCTCATGGATTGAAAGAATCAAGATCATCAAAATGTCCATTCTCCCAAAAGCAATTTATAGGGTCAATGTGATACCAATCAAAATACCAAAGACATCTTCTCATATCTGGAAAAAATGATGCTGAAATTCACATGGAGGCACAGGAGAGCTCGAATAGCTAAAGCAATCTTGTACAACAGAAACAAAGCCGGAGGCATCACAATACCAGATTTCAGGACATACTACAGGGCAGTTGTAATCAAAACAGCATGGTACTGGTACAGAAACAGATGGATAGACCAATGGAACAGAATATAAACACCATAAATCAATCCAAACATCTACAGCCAACTTATATTTGATTAAGGATCTAAAACCAATTCCCGGAGCAAGGACAGTCTATTCAATAAATGGTGCTGGGAAAACTGGATTTCCACGTGCAGAAGCATGAAGCAAGACCCCTACCTTACACCTTACACAAAAAATCCACTCAACATGAATTAAAGACCTAAATCTATGACCCGACACCATCAAATTATTAGAGAACATTAGAGAAACCCTGCAAGATATAGGTACAGGCAAAGATTTCTGGGAAAAGATCCCAGAGGCACAGGCAGTCAAACCCGAAATTAACAATTAGATTACATCAAATTGAGAAGTTTCTGTACTGCAAAAGGAAGAGTCAGGAAAGTGAAGAGACAACCGACAGAATGGGAGAAAATATTTGCAAACAATGCAACAGATAAAGGATTAACAACCAGAATCTACAAAGAGATCAAGAAACTCCACAACAACAAAACAAACAACCCACTTAAGAGATGGGCCAAGGACCTCAATAGACATTTTTCAAAAGAGGACATCCAAATGGTCAACAGGCACATGAAAAAAATGTTCAAAGAAATGCAAATCAAAACCACAATGAGGTTTCACCTCACCCCGGTTAGAATGGCTCACATACAGAAATCTACCAACAACAGGTGCTGGTGAGGATGTGGGGAAAAAGGCACACAAACCCACTGTTGGTGGGAATGCAAACTGGTAAAGCCACTATGGAAGTCAGTCTGGAGATTCCTCAGAAACCTGAATATAGCCCTACCACATGACCCAGCCATCCCACTCCTTGGAATTTACCCAAAGAAAATTAAATTGGCAAATAAAGCAGCTGTCTGCACCTCAGTGTTTATTGCAGCTCAATTCACCATAGCTAAGACCTGGAATCAACCCAAATGCCCATCAACAGAAGACCGGATAAAGAAATTATGGGATATGTATGCTATAGAATACTATACAGCAGTAAAAAAATGAAATCTAGTCTTTTGCAACAGAATGAAGCAATCTGAAAAACATCATACTGAGTGAAATAAGCCAGTCCCAAAGGGATGAATATCATATGCTCTTCCTGACCTGTGACAACTAACTGAGCACCTAAAAGGAAACCTGTGGAAGTGAAATGGACACTATGAGAAACAATGACTTGGTCAGCCCTTGTCCTGACTGTCAAGGAACAACTTACTATTTTACTCCTTTTAGTATTTTTTTTGTTCTACTTAATACCATTCGTTGAACTCTTTCATTAACACACAATTATTCTTAGGTGTTTAAATTTAACTGAAAAGTGACCCCTGTTAAATATAAGAGTGGGAATAATAATAATAAGAGAGGGAGGAGATATACAGTTCGGCACATGCTGACTCAGACTTACCTGTAATGGTAGAGCTAGAAACGTGCCAGGGGATTCCAAATCAATCCCATCAAGGTGGCATATACCAATGCCATCTCACTAGTCAAAGCGATCAGTTTAAGTTCATAATTGATCATAATGATAGGATTAAGAGTCAAAGGGATCACATAAACAAGACTAGTGTCTGCTAATACTAACTGATAGAATTAAAAAGGAGAGAATGATCCAACATGGGAAGTGGGATACACAGCAGACTCATAGAATGGCAGATGCCCTAAACAGCACTCTGGCCTCAGAATCAGCCCTTAAGGCATTTGGATCCAGCTAAAAAGCCCATGAGCATTTCTCAGGCATGGAAAGCCAAGACATTGTGGCAAAAAAAAAAAAAAAAAAAAAAAAAAAAAAAAAAAAAAAACCAAAAAACAGGATGTATCGATTTATTTGAAAGGCAGAGTTACAGAGAGGCAGAGAGAGAGGGAGAGGTCTTCCATCCACTGGTTCACTCCCCAAATGGCTGCAATGACCGGTTTGCTCACTGTTTTCTAAGGAGAGTTGTTGGGCTTTGATTCAGTGTTTTGACACTGAAGGGTCAGGTATTTATCAACCAGGAATGTCGCTGTCTCCATGTCACCACACCCAAGGCAGCAGGAATGGGGCCACCATGGGGCACCAGGAATCACGCTCACTTTAACAACAAATGGGGTGAGACAAATGCCCCACCATGGAATAAAATTTTAATTTCCTATAGGCTCGGCTAAAACTCCAAGCCAAACAAGCATTCTGGCCTGTAAGGATGGACTAAGGTGTAAAAATTGATATGTGAAGATCTCAAATGTTAGAGGCGTGTGATAGCAATTGCACACCCTGTCCGTCTTGTACCTGTTGTGACTTCACTGCAGGGCTGTGCCTGGCTGAGCAGCCCAGGCCCGGGAGGTGACAGCTCTCCTGGCACAAGGAAGGGAGGCTAAGATGGAGACACCTGCCCGGCTCCTGCAGCTCCTGCTCCACTCCAGGCCTGCTCTACATGGGCCCAGGGACAGCTCGTGGAAAGGCTAACGCTTGTCCACTCTGTTTACACACGCACGCAGATGGACACGGTATGCAAGGCTGCTGCAAAACAATAGGAAACAAAGTACCTAAGTTTGGATCAACCCAGAGCAAAGGGTGGACACAACAGGAGACTGCGGGAAGTTCTTTGAGCCAAAAATGGTACTGAACTAGAGAGACCTCACGCGAGTGGCTCACGCGTCCCTAGCGCGGGCACAAGCTGCAGTGAGCCGCGTGACAGCAGCGAAGGCACAGCACGCTTGGATCTCCCCGTGCAGCCATGTCTGCCGGCATGCGGACTGGAGTCAGAGGGAGTTACCAGCTCCCTCTACGGAGCAGGCGTTTCGCTCCCGGTTAGGACGCCCGTGTCCCGTATCCCAGCGCCTCCCGGTTAGGACGCCCGTGTCCCGTATCCCAGCGCCTCCCGGTTAGGACGCCCGTGTCCCGTATCCCAGTGCCTGGGTTTCATTCCGGGCTCAGGCTCCTGATCTGCTTCCCGCTAATGCAGACCCTGGGACGCTGCAGAGACAGCTCAAGTAATCGGCTTTCCGCTACCTGAGCCGGAGAGCTGGACTGAGTTCCCAGCGTCTCACTTAGGCCGTCGTAGGCACAGGGGACAAAGAACCAGTGGATGCAAGCACTCTGTGTATATCTTTCTCCCAAATAAAATTGTAAACACGTAAAAAGCAGCTCCCTTTTATGATAGAAAAATTCCTACAGTGTTGCAGGGTGAGGGATGACACGCACAGCTTGCCATTCTCGTCTCCTGCCCTTCGGCCCACAGACCCGGCGATGCAGTCCTACTTCTCAGAGCTCCCTCAGCATGGCCTCCTGTGTGTCCACAAAACCCAGAACTCCCTGCAGAGTCACGGGGGAGGAGAGCGAGGCCAGGACACAAAGCTACAGCACACCCGGAAATCCGAGGGCTGCTCTAATCCCAGGGGCCCCCGTGAGCCCCAGGAGGGGAAACTCAGGGGCCATTGTCTTTCTTGTGCTTTCTCTCTTGGAGCCCGAAAGAGCCTGGGGTGGTGTGGCTGCCTGGAGGAGGAGCAGCAGCTGGAGGGGCCAGAGCGGATGCAACAGGTCAGGGGGCCGGGGCTGACCCCTGGCGCGCGGTCTGGGAGTGGTGCACATGGCGTGGTGTGCGTGCTGCAGCGCGACTCCGGACTGGAAGAGCTGCACCTTCTTCAGGTCACGCTACCTCTGCATGGACCGAAGGCCCCAGAAGCCTCACGTGAAGGCACTGCGTGTGTCCCGGATTTGCCTCGGGACCCGTGCAGGACTTGGAGAGCACGCTGGCCCCTGGGCTGCATGCCCCTCTCCCATGAGCCTCAGTGAGCAGCCATGTGGTTGGCCCCAAAGAGTCCATGACGCGCAATGGTGGGGCTTCTGGCTGTGCGGTCTGCAGCTGTATCCAGCTTGCTTCCGCCTGCACACAGACGGACTTAGGGCTGCTGTTTTAAACCCTTGTTGAGCACAGCCCCCCATGTGGCACAGGGACCCAAGGACTTGGGCATCTTCCCTGCTTTCCCAGGACATTAGCAGGGAGCTGGATCAAAGTGGAGCAGCAGGGACATGAACTGGTGCCAGTGTGGGATGCCAGCGGGTTTACCCCTCCCCTCATGGGAGAGGTGCATGCAGCCCAGGGGCCAGTGTGCTCTCCTAGTCCTGTGCGGGTCCCGAGGCAAATCCGGGACACATGCAGTGCCTTCACCTGAGGCTTCTGGGGCCTTCGGTCCATGCAGAGGTAGCGTGACCTGAAGAAGGTGCAGCTCTTCCAGTCCGGAGTCGCCCTGCACCGCGCACACCAGGCCATGTGCACCACTCCCAGACCGCGCGCCAGGGGGCAGCCCCGGCCCCCTGACCTGTTGCATCCGCTCTGGCCCCTCCAGCACTAAGTGCCACATGCAGGCACTTGGTGAACCATTTTTTTGCCAGGGCTTTGGGATGTTTATAACATCACTCCCGGCTCATACAAGATTTTCAACTTAACAATTATCCTGCTATCGATGTATTGAACGTGAGCCCCAGCCCGCTGTTGCTTTCTTGGGGCCAGAACAAATGGTTTTGCTGGCCTTATCCTGCCTGCTGGCCAGGCCTCCCCGGTGCGGCATAGATAGTGGGAAAACGTAATAACATAATTAGAAAGTGGTTTGTGTGGGCATCTACTGCCTTTGAAAACCATAACTTATTTAATTTTAAGTTTGCGTAATTTGATTTGACGAGCACTTTGTTTGACAACTGATGCACACAGTTCCCCGGAGCGTTAGCAACTGGCGGTCGTGAACAGGACGAGGCGGCTCCGGCACGCCCTGGGTTGGCAGCGATGCTAAGAGGGGTGGGGGGGATTCAAAACGTTTGTGGAAAAATGGAACTAAGAAATAAGTTTATTTTGGCATGCAAAAAATCTTGAGATCCATGCTTTTTTAGAAGATATGCATTTTCCATGAACTTCTTGTAGCTCCTTTGCATATGTGTGCATGTATGTCTTTAAGAAGAAGAATCCGAGGGACGAGCGACGCCCCCTCATCCGTTTTTGTCTATTTTACCTTTCCTGGGGTCTGGGTGCCATTTGGCCTGTGCTCCGACGTGAACGCAGCCGTCCCCCGCAAGCGAGAGCCAACACGCAGGCCGGGTCCCCTGGCGGGGTCCGCAGAGACTGCAACACCGATCGCGCCTTCCTGGAAGCCACTGCGTCATGCGTTTTCCCTCGGTATCTGAACCCTTTAAGATGGCCTTGGCTTGCGTAAGATGGAGTGATCCCAAGTGTCACATTTCCTTACATCATCTCCAAAACAGAAACCAGAGAACGTAAGAGACTTGGCTCCTTTCTAAGATGGTTATTAACACACCAGCCAGGCCTCATGGAGTGGGTGGCGTGGGGTGAGTCACAGAGGGACCAGCAGCCAAGAGGCACTGGCCTGGGTGACGTGGAGTGGGAAGGCTGGCACTTAGGCAATCTGGGCTTCTGTGTGCGTCCTGGAACGGCCGCAAGGGGGCACGGAGGACAAGGGGCGGGGCCCTGCCCTCTCACCCTCTCACCTCCCCACTCCCCTGGATTTAAGCAAGAGGAGGCTGTGGCTGCCAGTGCCCCCCATGGAGAGGGGGCACCGGAAATCAGCTCCACGGATGGCGGGTGGAGGTGCGTGTGCTGCACCCTGGGCTTGTGTGTTCTCGTTGGAAGAGGCGAGCAGAGGCTGGTGACGCTGGACCTCTACAGACTGGATCACAGATCCTTCCTAAAATTGCGGGCCCACGTCTCCTCTCAAGGGAGAAGGGATGAAGCGGCAGTACTCACCTGGTGTCGACTGCGCTGCTATGTGCAGTGGCTGTGAGGCGCTTGGGGCCATCGAGCTCATGTTTGGGCTGTGTAAGGGGTCGTGGCTCGAGCCAGTCCATTGCACAGGGACTGGCCTTGTGACCGACTCATGGCTGGGGGCCTGGGGCAGCCCAGGGGCTGAGGCAGAGGAGAGCCCGTCTCCCTGAGGATTCAAGGACTCCGAGTGAGCCCTGGTTGTGGCGACGTAAGGATGGTAGGTTCCTCAGAAACCCAGGCCTGCTGTGGCCTGCAGTAGCCATGATGCGTGGACCCTTTGGAGAGATCTTGCTCCTACCGGCAGAAGCCAGCGACTGAGCAGGAGCTGAGAGGGAGCTTGGATCTGGCCAACGTGGGCGTCTCAGCCAAGGGAAGAGGCTGTCCTCAATGGGCGGCTGGAAGCGGTGACCAGCGGAGGAGCTGTCTATGGTCTGTATTGACGGTGCACCTGCATCGTGGAGTTCCGGTAGACACACGCATCGTGCGACGGTCACTAAAGATCCAGTGGACGCTTCCTCGCATCTGAGCAGCCGGAGCCGCGGTCTCAGCAGGTTCCCCGTGTACAGCAGCGCGTCGTGACAATCCACCGCCATGTGTTAGGTCTGCGCACCTCCCAGTCTCCAAGGAGTGGGACTTGGTCCCGAGTGACCTGCCTCCGTCCGTGTCCTCTGCTTCCCACTGCTGATAACCGCTGCTCCACTCTGTTTTTATGCAGAAGACTGGTTTTGAAGATGCCGCGTGTAAGGGAGCTCACGCGGTGTTTTCCTTTCTGTGTCTGGCTTATTCCACTCAGCTTAATGTCTGTCAGGTGCATCCGCATAGTTACAGATGGCAGGATTTCCCACTTTAGAATAAATATATTCCAGGGCTAGTGCTGGGGTGCAGTGGGCTAAGCCTCCACCTGCAGCGCCGGCATCCTTTATGGGCTCCAGTTCATGTCCCATCTGCTCCTCTTCTGATCCAGCTCCCTGCCTGTGGCCTGGGAAAGTGGCCGAAGATGGCCTAAGTGTGACCTGGGAAAGTGGTGGAGGATGGCCCCTGCACCCATGTGGGAGACCCGGAAGAAGCTCCTGGCTCCTGGTCTCAGATCAGATCAGCTCCGGCTGTTGTGGCCATTTGGGAAGTAAACCTGCCGACGGAAGACCTTTTTCTCTGTCTCTCCCCTTCTCTGTCTATAACTCTGCCTCTCAAATAAATAAACATTTTTAAATGTATATGTACATTCCTGTGCGTGTGTGTTTTCTGTATCCACTCCCTGGGCGATGGGCACCTGTGTTGTTTCTGTGCCGTGGCTGGAGTGGATACCGCTGCAGTGAAGGGGGAGCTGGTTTCACTTTAGGGGCTGTGTAGATCCAGAAGAGGGGCCGCCATGTCATACGGTGGCTCCGTTTTTAATTTCCAAAGAGTGTCTCTCGTGGCCTGATGGCCTCGTGTCTCAGAGGCACCTTCCTGAGAGCTGTCGTGGGCTCAGCAGTGAAGGGGCTTGGCTCAGCGTGGCCTCGGGGAGACTGCGGCAGTGGCGGGGCCGGAGCGCCGCCCCCGCTCCGCTGTGTCTGAGCACATGCGACTCCGTGGTCAGACATGAGATCGATGAAGGGAACAGCTAAAAGCACGAGTCCCATTGACCTGCTCGGTGACGGGAAAAGTGCTCGCACGGAACAAGAACGGTGAAAAGTCAATTCCATCTTTGAAAAATCTGTCAGATTAATTAAAATGCAGTGTAGTACAGGAGAGCTAATTAATATCCCTCGGCCCCTCTCTCCTTATCTGCGCCTTTTGTTCTCTGCCCGTCCCCCTCCTCCGCACGTTGGGGACGCTGCCTTTGCCTGTCGGAAAAGTTGAGCGCTGAGAAACGCTAAGGTAAACTGACACAAACAATTAGTGTCTGTTTCTAGAACAAATAGAAATCAGCGCTCTATTAATGTTGTCATTTCTAATCCTTTTAAACGAGGTGATTAAAATAAAGGCATAGAAATCAGGAGATGGGACGGCTTTTGTGGCATAATTGATCTTTAAAATTGTCCTGTTTTATTTTGCATTTTGTCAAGAATGAAAGCAACTCCTGAAGTCTTGCATGAAGACATTCATAGAAATTATTAAAGCTATGACACCAAATTACCTGGGAGACTACACCGAGATGTTTGACCGGGTTGCCTGTCAACCTGAAGGCAGCTTCTACTCTGGTTGTTAAGCACCCTTGATTGGCCAAGACAGGCCTGCTTCCCAGGGGGCAGCTTTTAGGATGAAAAAATGTAATCAGAGAGGACCCTGCAGAAGACAGAAGCCAAAAGGATTCCCAAGCAGACCACAGTGGCTGGATTGTTTGGGAAGCCTGCACAGAGCCTGTCAAATGATCTGTCTGCAGCAATTATTTTGATAAATTCGCCACACAGTCGCATCTTATCACTCGCTTGATTTCCCGATGCGGCACCAGGAAGCACGAGTCTCCGTGTGGGTTCCGGCGTGGTGCAGGTGCGGAGGAAGGACTGGGGTCTCTGAAGCCCTCCTCTCCTCACTCGCAGGGCTTCACCGATTTGTCGACATCGAAGCTGGTCTTGGTTCTGCAGCATCTTTTGGGGAGCTCCATCTCTTTGCCAGGAGCCCGCAGAACGTCACCACGGTGACCGTCACCCGCACGAAGTGTCATCAACACACATGTGGCATTGCTGTTGCTTGCTGTGTGCCGATTTCAGTAAGCCAATTAGAACAGAAATTGAACAGCGTTTTCTGTTTCAGTCAGTGAAGAAAATTAACATTTCAAAAGGTCCCGTTCAGATATTAGGGGAAGTTAATGAGGTCCCGGAATTGTCAAGGAGGGATGAGCATTCAAATAATCCAATAAACAAACCCAGAATCCAGGAGCCAGCCATGGCCTGCCACAATCCTGCACTACCCAAGAAGCAAGGTGTGGCACTGCCGGCTGGGGTGCTGGGCGCCAGCCGGCCCTGTGGGACATTCCGTGGTCTGTGTGGTTTCACGAGATGGTAGCTCCTGGCTACCTGGAGTGATAGGGTGGTTCTGAAACAAGGAAGGGGCCAAGCCAGGCCTGCAGTACAGGGGCTGCTGTTTGTGCGACAGAGGTGTCACTGCGGGGTGAACAGGAGGGCCCCAGCTCTGACACATTCCCCTCCCCCGTGACAGGTGCATCCCAGGCCAGGGGGCAGGGGACCCCAGAATACAGTGCACTCAAAAGCAAGCAAAACCCAAACCTTGGTCCCAGGAACTGAGCAGCCACTGAGGGGAGCGGCCACAGCCTGGAAGGTGACCGTGTCAGAGACCTCAGCATCCCAGTGGACTGTGTGATTGTGTTGTGAAGAGTCAGGAGGGTGGTTTGTGATCGACTTGGAGCCGTCCAAAAGCGCACTGAGGAAGAAGGGGTTAATTAATTATCATGAAACACAGCAAGGCCTCTCACAAGAGAGCCATGTGCCAGGTTGACCAGCTGTCCAGTTACAGCCTGGTGCTCAGAACACAGGGGGCCATGCAAACTACATGGGAAATGCGTGCTGTGAAAAACCTAGGCGTGGGTTTCAATTGCTGTGCACCAAAATAAACGCACCTGCACAAACTGAAGCGCTCTAATAGTCACTCATTGATCACGCACACTCCTCTCTGCCTCCGTGAGTGTCCCAGGGGCTCCTGGGCTTGAATTCTGGCTGGATGGTGGCAACACAGCTCGGAGCCACTGACCACCAGCGGGCTGCAATGTCTGTCCCTGCCAGGCGTGCAGCAAGGAACAGAGCGCCGGGCAGGCTGCTCTCAGCCCTGTGTCCTATGGCCCAGCACGGCGCCTGGCAGGCGTGGTCTGGAGGTTGAAATGCAGGCAGGCGCCCTGCCCGGGGGCCGTGGCACAGCCACGTCCCTGGGGCTCATCCAGGCTGTGCCCGCTGAACTTCTCACGGCCCCACCCCCACCACACCTGCTCCTGGGCCTTGCAGCTGTGTGGCTATTGTTTGCTGGCTTCTCCTTGGCCAGTTCTTTCCTTTCCTGCATCTGCTGGAAACCGCATCTCCACTGAGGGCTGAGCACCTGTGACTGTCTCCTGCAGATTCTCTACGCTGAGCAAAGGGTGTCACTCCTGTCCCCTAACTTGTCCTGCTGACACTGACAGTCACTGGCTTGCACCCACCCTGTGCGAACCAAGGGTCTCAGCAGCTGCCCAGAGTTGGGTGGACGATGGCCTGGTGCACTCTGGCTGGACGTCTCAGGCCACCTGTTCTCTGGGGACGGCCAGCTCTGCAGGGCCCCTGCATGCTGTGCGGTGGCCTCCTGCCTGGATGGTGGCCGAGTGGCAGACTGGTTGTGGCCGTGGGCAGCAGGGACAGAGCAACACCACACAAGTCCCTGCTAGGGTCCACAGAGTGATGGGGGAGCACAATGAGCAAACGGCAAGTGACCACAAAGACCTGTTGGGCCAGAGCAGAGCTTCTTTTAGTGTTGTTTATCGATGTGAAAGACAGTGCAAGAGTGAGAGCAAGAAAGAGAGAGACAGAGAGAGATCTTCCAACTGCTGGTTCCCTCCCCAGGCGACAGCCACAGCCAGGGCTGGGCCAGGCTGAGGTCAGGAATCTGCAACCCCGACCTGGGTGCACATGGGGCTGCTTCCCAGCATGCATTAGCGGGAAGCCCGATCAGAAGCAGAGCAGCTGGGGCTCAAACCAGGCGCTCTGATACGGGAGAGCAACACGTCAGCCCCCAGAGTAAATTTACGACTTCTCATGTTGGGGGAGGTCGTCCTGGGGTCGGGGTCCCAGGTCCCTGAGCATGAAACCTCAGCAACACGTCCCTGGCCATGCCCTGGCCACCCACGGAGGCTGCACCCCAGGTTCTCCATCTCTGGCCACTTCCCCCATGGCCTGCCAGCTCCACACTTTTCAGCAGCTCAAAATTCATTTTTGAAGACGGAGTTCTGCCTCCCTGGGTTATAAATGTTTATTTTCTGCTTTGCATATGTCGTGGGAGAGCGGGATTTTGCATTTTATCAACTTTTTAATATTCTATGGGAAAATGTAAGACGAAGTGAGGAGACTCTTCAATTATGTATAGCAACGAGCCGAGCACACGGCTCGTGCCAGGGTGGTGGCCCTGGGTCTGGCTGTGCTGTGGGGAAAGCGACCCCACAGCTCGTGCCAGGGTGGTGGCCCTGGGTCTGGCTGTGCTGTGGGGAAAGCGACCCCACAGCTCGTGCCAGGGTGGTGGCCCTGGGTCTGGCTGTGCTGTGGGGAAAGCGACCCCTCGGCACCACCTGTCGCCATCGCACCTGCTCGTGACCTGGACTCGCCCTCTGCTGGCGGCAGGTGCATCCCTTTAGCAAGAGCGGCCCAATGCTGTTAGACGCCAGCGATCCAGCTGCTGCTGTTGGATCTTGGGTCTGTCTTCCCTCCTTTCTACTCATCTCTCCGTTCGTCCAGTGAGGAGAGCTTTGCGTGGCCCACATGTGGCTGTTCACCCCTCATTAAGCCTCTTCTCGAAGGGACCGAGTCACGGGCAGCCCATCCAGGGCACAGCGGACTCCGCCCCCTCCTCGCCCACTGATGACCGCACAAGGCTGGGACTGGGCCTTGCGTCGGTGCAGGTGGCTTGTCTCTGAGGCTGAGCAGGAGTTTCTCAGGTGGGCAGGAGGAAGACGACGACCCAGGCAGATGTGGTGCACACGGGAAGGGAGCTCCCTGCACAGGGCACAGTGTGTCTGTGGATGAGGGAAAAGCTTCGGCTGCTGCCCCTGGCCATCTGGGCGTGTGCGGCTGCGCCAGGTAACACTGGTGTGCCCCTCCCACCCACATTCCTAACTCTTGGTTACTGGGAACTTTCTGGTTGTTTAGTTTTCCCTTGTATCCACAGCACCGACTGGAAGCCCACACAGTGTGAGGGCAGTGCAGCCCAGCCCTGGACGTAAGGAGGAACACACGCTGCTCTCTGTGCCACTTGCGTGGGGTTTGTTCTCAGGTGGGAAGGAAGTGAGGAAGGTGGGCTGTGGCAGGTGAGTGAGGACCGGGCCTAACCCTGGGCTGCTCGGAGATGTTGACTGAATGCTGCTGTTCCCAGCAATTAAAGCCGTAGATTTGGGTAGGGAATTTTAATTGAAGAAATATAAAATGTTCATCGGTCTAATGTGCATATTAATTCAATATAATGTGAATAAGAAGTCACTGGAGATGGAAGTGAGAAGCAGCCCCTATAGGGCTGTCGGCACGACTGGCAACAAAGGCAGGCTCTTGTTACCCCATGGGCACCAGGTCCCCTTTTCAACAGAACACCTGGGGGCGGCAGGGTGACCAGCTCGGGCACCCCAAGGCTCAGTGAAGGACAGTGTCAAGTCACAAGACCCAAGGTGAGGCTAAGACACCTCAGGGGCTCGAGATGGGCATCGCAGACCACTCCATGCCAGCACCTTGAAGAGGGAAGGCCACTCTGGCTCACTGCAGCTTCCGACTCCACTGGGGGTCTTCTGCCCACAGAGGGGCCGGTCAGCACAGCTCGTCCTAATCGTGTGTGAAGACCTGTGGCCCAGCGGGTGTGCAGGCCTCTGGGTGCTTCCACTCTCACCCCTTGAAGCAGGCATCACCAAGAAGCCCAGCTCAGGAGGCTGCTGGCAGTGGGCACAGGTCACAGCTCCGCTGCTCAGGGTCAGGGGTCACAGAGCCACAAGCCCTCCGCTGTCTCCTTTGCGTTCCAGATGAACGGACATTGACTCCCACCGTTGCCCCTAAAGGTGAGGTGACATGGGTGACGTGGGCTGGCTGGCGTCTTCGCCCAAGCCCACGGCTTCGCTGGAGCAGCATTTGCCGCATTCGCTCTTTCACGTGAACAGTTACCAAATAAAGAATATTCAGGTCAGTTTCCAAACACCCCCACCCGTGCATACATCACCCGTTCTTGCCAGCGGGGTGAACGAGATCATCGCTATTTTAATATCAGCATTTGCCCGCAACGTCTCAAAGCACTGCTTGCGTGGCTTTTTCTGGATGAGCTTTGCCCTCGCCCTGTGCTGCCGCACGCCCCCTGCCCGCCTGGCTCCACGTGCACCCCGTGCAGTGGACCCTCCACAGGGGCCGCGTCTGCCTCCCTGGCCTCCGACGTTCAGCTTCGGTGCTGCGTTTCCTCTGCATCTGGGAGTTACCCTGGATTTCACGGAGTTTTTTTTTTCCCTGAATATATATCGACCTTTACTGCTTCGCTGAGTTTCCCCACCATTAAGTTACCTTGAGAGGGGGGAGCAGCCTTTTACCATCACGGGGCCTGAGGGCTCCCTCCATGAAGGAATCGGGTGAGACCCCGCACATCCAGGGGAAGAGATCCTACAGGGAAGGTCCAGGACACGAGTCAGCCCGCCCCCCGCGCCTCGCCCTGCTGCCTCCAAGCGTGAGCGGCTTAACTCACCCTTCGAGGGTCTGCGTGTCACCCTGGGTTTTGCCCTCCGGACAGGGCTGGCTTCACCGGCCTGCACGGTCCCATGAGAAAGGCCACACAGTTCACTCAGCGCGCTCTTGTCACGGTTCGCGATTCTTCATAATTTTTCAAAGCAGGGGCACATCCCCATTTCGCACTGGATGTCATGGCTTGATCAGCTGGGGCTGCCGAGGGGGGCTCTGCCCTGGGGGTGCCCCTCCAGCCATCAGTTCACCGCCCTTTAACACACCCTCCTGCCTTACCTTGGATCTCTCCCCTTTAATACAAGACGGGCATTGCATTTCCATAAGAGTCAGCCTTCCCAGGAACTCGGAGGTGGCTTCCGGCACAGAACTTTTCCTGGCCCAGGCAGGGCCCTCACCGATGCTCTTGTGGGCTGCTCGAGTGGGTATTTGATTTCAAATCTGTGTTTTTTTCCCAGAGACTGCGCCCTCCTTAAAGGTAAGGACAGTGTGATACCCCCAGGACCCCTCCGTGGTTACCTCTTGAGTGGGTACCATTGAGACAAGCCAGAGTCTACTGTAGAGGAGGCGGAAGGTGTGCATGAATTAGACAGTAAAAGGAAAATAATTCAGAATAATAAGAATATCCATGGTGAATTCAAGAGGATGCACATGCAAGGTCTGGCTTGATAGCTCAGGAAGCTTGGTCTGCCAGGGTGAGCAGGTGGAGCGGAATCAGGCACCCAGGGCATCCTGCTCAGCCCACAGCCCGGGGTGGACCCTCGGGCCACGCATGACCAACAGGAAACAAGACCAAGTCCACTGCCAAGGAGAGCGAGCTCTTAGACACGACAGAGATTGGTCTTTTTATAACTGATCTCTTAGCTGGATGTCACATAATTGCTTTTTTCTTGAGGTTTGTGTCTTTCCCATCAAGCAGTGAATTCTCTGGGAACCTGCTCTGCATAGCACATCACTGAGATTTTGAGATGGAGCCCTCAAGACCATTGCTTGAGGGGAGCTTGAAGGCCTGCCTCCTGGAGACACGGTTAACGTGCCTGCACTCAGCTGATGCAGGGCTGAGTCAGTGCGGGGCTGAGTCAGCACACACGGGCCATTGTGCAGTGAGTCCTCCATCCAGCAGGGCAGAACATGAGTCAGCACATGCGGGCCATCAGTGCAGCGAGTCCTCAGTCCTTACCCAGGGCAGGGCATGAGTCAGCAGTGCAGGGCATGAGTCAGCACACGTGGGCCATCAGTGCAGTGAGCCCCCATGAGTGCGGCAGGGAGAGATTCGGTGACGCCCCCATCGCAACAGCAGTCTCCACTCGGGCTTGTGGGGACTGAGAACGACTTCTTGGGAGAAACGGCTTCTAACTTCCCTGAAGCCAGGAAAGAGTTGGCCAAAGCGGGCGGATAGAGAGAGCGGTGCTAGGGGTGGAGTGAAGGCCTGGAGAAGAGGAAGCATCCATTGTATCCCGAAGGCCAGAGGGTCCCTTGCAGGCTTAAGAGGGGGAGAGACAGGAGGGAGGTGGGCCCGAGGAGGAGGGCCGTGCAGGCCTTGGGAGCAGCTGACTGCTCTGTGCCTGCTGACAGCTGATGCAGCAGCGGCCATTTGCCGGCAGCTCCCCCGACAGGCTCCCGACCATCACGCTGGGACGTCGCTGTCTCTCAGAAGCCTCGGGACGCGGCTGGAAAGCACCAGTCTCACCTCCTGACCCTAGCGCGGCTGTGAGGCTGTGCTCCTCTCAGTGCCACACGCCTTCATCCGCTTCCTCTCCTGCTCACACCACGTGGGTAACACTGCTACAGGACGGCGCGCTGAACTACACACCCAGTGTTCTGATAACGCCCTACGTTCCAGGGCGTGATTGCCAGGTCCCCGACGCACTAAGGAGGAGACTGAGGCCTCGGGACCTTAGCTGCTTTCCTTCCGGTCTTCAGCTCAGGAGGGGGGGAGCTGGCACGGAAGCCCCCTCTGCCGTCTGCTCCCAGGCCTGTGACTGCCCGCTGCAGGTGTGCACCCAGTCCCTGATGCGCCTCCGAAGGCTGCACGGAAGTGCACTGTCTGCTCACAGCTGAGCTTCCAGAGCACGCGTTCTCTCTACTCCTGCAGAATGGGATCCTCCAGGCTGGGGGAGGCCAGGGAGTCGCCCACCGCCACCGCTCTCACCTCCGGCCTGGTCACAGAGGGCTGAGCGGTCAGAGAGTGACGAGGGAACTGCATGGCGGCGATGGGCAAGAGCTGAGGCCTTGGGGAAGCCCCACTGTTGCCAAGATTTCTGCATTCTGGGTGGGACCTGGGGATCATAGAAGAAATGTTAGAGAGAGGTCAAGTTCAGCCGCAAGCACCCCAAGCAATGGAGTCCTGCAAAGACAGGCCCTGGGGTCTGCAGGCTGGCCCCGCCCCGGCCACTGCCTTCCTGGTCCCTGGAGCCGCCTCTCTCCCCTTGACTGCTGCACGTAAGGAGCTGACAAATCTCTGGAGTCTGAACCCCTCCCAACCTCTCGGGCAGTCCTTGCCCCTCCCGCCCCTCACACCCCCACAGCACCATGGCTACAGCCACAGTGCAGGGCCCTGGGAAAGTGCCCGGGCCAGGGGTTCCCTTCCAGGCTGGCCGTCAGCATCCTGGGGGCGTTCACAACACTCATCTCCAGGCTGCCACCTGCACCTGCTCCTCAGAGCCTGAAGGCCCCAACCCGGTGCGAGTCGGCCCTGGCTACCATTTGGGAACTTGAGATATTTACCCTGCTCAGGCGGTGGAAGGACTGGGAGAGAGTAAAGTCAGGGTACAAACGGGGATGTTGACGCAAAGCTTGTTGGAGCCTTTGGCTGGAACGCAGAATTCCCACCCCGAGCCCAGTCTGGAATGTTGTGCACGGTGTGGCCGCTGAATCCCAGGGCAGAGACCTGGGGCGGGCCACCGAGTAACAAAGACGATGGAAAAGCGACTGACAGTGAATACATGAAAACCATTCCAGTGCTTGTGAGGGCTTGCGAAGGGCATGGGCCGTGCTCATTATGCAAAATACTACACATGGATTTCAAAGATGCTGTGCCCCAATCAGCCTGTCTCTGTGTTAAAAATGCCTGTACTTATTTTCATTTTGAAAGCAGAGACGGTGGGTGCGGGGAAGAGAGGGAGACTTTCTGTCTGTTGGTTCACTCCCCAGAAGGCCACAGCGGCCCCGGACTGGGCCAGCCCGAAGCCAGGAGCCCTGCACTCCATCCTGGTCTCTCACTGTGGGGGGCAGAAACCCAGTAACCTGAGCGGTCAGCACTGTGCATCAGCAGGAAGCTGGATCCGAAGCAGAGCTGCTGGGACTATAGCCAGGCACGCCAGTGTAGGCCGCAGGGGCCTCAAACAGTGATGCAACCACCGTGCCAAATGCCTGCCCCATGCTGTTGTTAAATTCGGCTTTCTGTGACCTTTTTGAGGTTCACGCATGTGTGTGCGTGCATGCATGTCTGTGTGCATGCGTGTGTGTGCATGTGTGTGCATGTGTGTGCATGCATGTGTGTGTGCATGGGTGCGTGTGTGTGCACGTGTGTGTGCGTGCGTGTATGTGCATGTGTACGTGTGTGTGTATGTATGTGTGTGCATGCGTGTGTGTGTGTGTGTGTGTGTGTGTGGGAGGGTGCCCTTGCCTGTCCAGGTTCCGCCCACATCAGCCTCACCCAGAGCTGTTGGGAGATGTGGCTTCCAGAAGCAATGAGGAGCGCTCCAGACGCAGATGTTCCCGGGCAGCTCTGAGCGCAGGGTGAAGCCCCCGTCCGCACCGCTCCCCCCTGTCTCCCCCCACCCCGCTGTGCTGTGCCTGTGAATGTGGGCTGTGCAGGCCCAGGTCACCGGCCTCCGTCGGGGCTCCATGTCCAGGGTGAGGCTGGGCGTGGTGAAGATGCCCCGCCCCGCCGCCGCCCCAGATCAAGGAAACCTGTGCTCACTGAGTGACAGGTGTGGTCTCTCCTGCGCTGGGGCCCTGGGGGATGCTTTGCAATTGAAAGGACCCCGGACAAAGCTGCTGCGGGGATCAATGAGCTGGTGCAACCTCTGGAAACTCCTGGTTGCCAACTAGTGAGGTCTTTGCAAACACTTTTTCTTTTCTTTTTCTTTCTCTTTTTTTTTTGACAGGCAGAGTGGACAGTGAGAGAGAGAGAGACAGAGAGAAAGGTCTTCCTTTGCCGTTGGTTCACCCTCCAATGGCCGCCACGGCCGGCACACTGCTGCCGGCGCACCACGTTGATCCGATGGCAGGAGCCAAGTACTTCTCCTGGTCTCCCATGGGGTGCAGGGCCCAAGCACTTGGGCCATCCTCCACTGCACTCCCTTGGCCACAGCAGAGAGCTGGCCTGGAAGAGGGGCAACCGGGACAGAATCCGGCGCCCTGACCGGGACTAGAACCCGGTGTGCCGGCGCTGCAAGGCGGAGGATTAACCTAGTGAGCCGTGGCGCCGGCCGCAAACACTTTTTCTAAAATATGACCTCTTCAGCATGTAATGAGATTAATTTTCCCATTATTTCTAGTTTTTTTTTTAAATGGTAACACTTTAAGGGTCCAGTCATTATACATTCATTTGGTATGCATGGAAATAGCAGTGATCATAATGAATTCATTTGGTATTCATGCGGTTGTCACATGCACTCCCATGAACAAACTGTTGTAACGCAGCCTTCCTTCGGCTCGATGCCTGTTTATGATGCCAACTGGGTTACGTGGTGTGATTTAGCAGGAGGCCCTGTCTTCCACGTACCTGGGGCTTCGTCTCCAGCTCAGCTAAGGTGTCTCAGAGAACATCTTGGGCCAGGGGACACCGTGTAAGACACCCTGAACTCCTGGCCCCTGCTGTCTCTCTCCAGTACGCCCAACCGCTTCATGTACATTGCACACTCCCTCAGTGCCGACTGAGTTACAAATTGATCCTGGGTGCCCTCACCCATGCATGGCCAAGCCACAACACCCTGAGGACGAGGAAACCAAACTCAGTCTACATTGCTTTGGGTCCAGCAGGCCTCCGCGGCTTGTCTCCCACGAGGACCTGCGATTCCAGCGTCTAGTTCCTTAGAGACCAGTCCTTATTAACTCAACGGTGAATATGAACAGTGGTTGTTTGATCCTAGACATTTAAAAGGAGGCTGGCCAGGGTGCTGGCATTGTGCTGTAGTGTGTAAAGCCCACACCTATGATGCCCGCATCCCATATGGGCACCGGTTCAGGTCCCAGCTGCTTTACTTCCCATGTGATTCCCTGCTAATGCAACCGGGAAAGCAGCAGAAGATGGCCCAAGTGCATGGGCCCCGGCACCCTGTGGGGTCCTGGAAGAAGCTCCTGGCTCCTGGCTCTAGCCTGGCCCAGCCCGGGTGGAAGTGGCCATCAGGGAAGTGAACTCGCACATGAAGATTCTGCTCCACCTCTGTCTCTCCCTCTCTCTCTGTAACTCTGACTTCAAATGAATAAATAAAATCTTTCAAAAAAATCAACAAAACGGGGCCGGCCAGGGTGTTTAGGGTCACTGAGGTGAGGGACGGAGCAGCTTTGTGTGATCTTGTGTTTGGCTTTGCAGCTTCTCTGCCCTGCTAGGATTTCACGTGCTCGGCAATCCTGAGAGGCGGGATCATTCTTTCTACTTCACGTGTGAAAACCTGAGGCTCAGGAGAGCTACGCCCCTTGCCCTGGTCACAGCTGAGCTAGAATTGAAGTGCGCACCTGCTGACCCGAGCCGTCCGCGTGCTTGCCTGTCTCCCTAGGAAGAGCAGAAGCGCTCTGTTCAGTGAGGAGAAAGGCCAAGGTCACCATGGAGAACTGTGCCCCGCCCAGATGCCGGGAGACACAAGACAGTGGGGGTGTTCTCCACGTGGTCCAGTGGTCCTGCCCTGCCTGCCCAGGGGCCAGGAGGTTCCTCTCAGGATGTCTCCTGCACGCCACGTCCTGGGGAGTTAACAAAGTTCCATCAAAACACTCATGAGGGCTGGCGCCGTGGCTCACTAGGCTAATCCTCTGCCTTGCAGCGCCGGCACACCGGGTTCTAGTCCTGGTCGGGGCGCCGGATTCTGTCCCGGTTGCCCCTCTTCCAGGCCAGCTCTCTGCTGTGGCCAGGGAGTGCAGTGGAGGATGGCCCAAGGCCTTGGGCCCTGCACCCCATGCTCCTGCCATTGGATCAGCGCTGTGCGCTGGCTGCAATGCGCAGGCCTTGGCGGCCATTGGAGAGTGAATCAACGGCAAAAAGGAAGACCTTTCTCTCTGTCTTTCTCTCTCTCCACTCTGCCTGTCAAAAAAAAAAAAAAAACACTCGTGAGTGGCGCTTCTGTGCCCAGCAGCATAGGCGAGTGAGATGGCAAAGCACAAGGGGCTGGGAACCTTCCGGAAGCACCCTGGGAAGGACCCCACGAGCGGCAAGGCACTCACTGCAACCTTGCATTCGGGTTTTCTCTTATGCTTTCACATCCCTAATCAAATGCATTATCACCTGTTTAATTTAATTGCCGTATCAGGTGAAAATTCATCTTTTACTGATACAATTAAAAGACCAGGAAATTGTGTTTTACAAGTGGTTGGGTGTCATGTTGGCAAACGTGTGACCATAATTGATGTGGTGCTCGTGTGAACCGATGGGGAGACTGGTGATTTTAATTCGCTTGAGGGGGATTCCCCACTGGAATCTTCTGGCTCCCCAGGGTCAGACAAGCCGTAGGCAGCAAGGGTGGCTCTGTCTTTGTGCAGGGCATTCGGTGGGAACCAGGTGAACGGCGGGACACTCACAGCCCCGGGAGCTGAAGACGGCAGGCGGCCCTCCCTCCCCCGATCACCTGCAGACATTTCACTTGAATTAGCTACAGCAAGAACAACTAACTCACGGCACAATCAGTGTGGGTTCACTTAGCGCCTTTGCCTTTTAGGCAGGCTGGCGAGTCCTCGAGCCGCGCCGGGCCACTGGGATGAGCGTTCCTTCCTCACCTGTGCCTCAGCTCGCGGCCCGGGACACACGCGGGCCACCTCTCCACGCGGCACACGCATTATTAATTTCCTCACAAAATATCGGAACAAGATTTTTCAATTAATTTTTTCCTGTTGTGCTCGCCTCCACCTGACACCGCAGATGTGATGTTGTCTTTTTCACAGCTGGAGACCAACTAAAACGGCCTCTGGGACAACGTGAATGTGTCAGGCAGCAAGGACTCTGGCATTTACAGAGAGCGCCTGTGCTCCGGCGCAGCCTGGCGCTCCCCGTGCTCCTTGCCTCGCTGGCTCAGATGAATGCCCGCCGTTTCCTGACCTACCAATTAGTTCCTGAACGAGCAGGGTGGAAAACCACCCCGTGTCACGTCCATGGCTAATACCCTCGCTTATGGGCCCTTGACCTCAGCCAGCCAGGCTTCTGGTGTGCAGCGTGACGAATAGCTCCACGCGGTCTAATTGCAGTTTGTATGTTAATCCTCCCCGGGACAGTCTCTGTCGACTTTGGTGCCATCTCAAACGCTGATTATTCTCTGCCTGCACAATAGAGCTTTGTGTGCGTGTCTGTGCACACACGTGCGTGCCAGTGCACACGTGTGCTGAGTAGCCCTGCGTCATTGCAGCTGGATCTTGGTGGGCAGCCTGTGTATACCTTGGCACCACCATTCTTAGCAGATATGGTTCTGTCTGTACCTGTGACTATCTACGTAACTTCTAAATAAATAGCAAGGAGAAGAAATTGATTCCCGCTGTTAACTTTGCATTATAAAACAAGGGAAGGGCCGGCGCCGTGGCTCACTAGGCTAATCCTCCGCCTAGCGGCGCCGGCACACCGGGTTCTAGTCCCGGTCGGGGTGCTGGATTCTGTCCCGGTTGCCCCTCTTCCAGGCCAGCCCTCTGCTGTGGCCAGGGAGAGTGCAGTGGAGGATGGCCCAGGTGCTTGGGCCCTGCACCCCATGGGAGACCAGGAAAAGCACCTGGCTCCTGGCTCCTGCCACCGGATCAGCGCGGTGCGCCGGCCGCAGCGCGCTGGCCGCGGCGGCCATTGGAGGGTGAACCAACGGCAAAGGAAGACCTTTCTCTCTGTCTCTCTCTCTCACTGTCCACTCTGCCTGTCAAAAAAATAAAAAATAAAAAAAATAAAAAAATAAAACAAGGGAAGCCTGTTTGAATTTATTTAAAAATTAAATTGGCATCCAGTGTTGTGGCACAGCAAGCTAAGCCACTGCCCGCGATGCTGGCATCCCACATGGGCACGGGTTCAAGTCCCAGTTGCTCCATTTCCGATCCAGCTCTCTGCTAATGTGCTTGGGAAAGCAGTGGAAGATGCCCCGAGTGCGTGGGTTCCTGCACCCATGTGGGAGGCCTGGACGAAGTCCCTGGCTCTTGGCTTTGGCCTGGCCCAATGCTGGCCATTGCAGCCATTTGGGGAGTGAGCCAGCTGATGGAAAATTCTGTGTGCGTATGTATGTCTGTCTCTCTCTCCCCACAATTCTGCCTTTCAAATAAATGGTCTTTAAGCAATAAATCAATTAAAATTAAAATTAAATCCGGCCCCCTCAGGTTACTGTGTAAACGTTTGGCAGTGAGGACACTGTCCTGGCCACCGCGCTGGCGGGTTCTCTCTGGACGCGGCTCCCTTACAACAGTCCTCACCCCGGCCTGCTTTCTGCAGCCTCACCCCCAGGCCCCTGCAGGTGGTCTTCCCTGGAAAACGTCCAATTGTGGCTGAGAGAGGTGACAGAGCGTGGGTCCTGGCAGACCTTCTGTTGTGTTCGTGATGTGGATTCCTGCATCTTTAACTGCCAATCTAAGAAGGTCATCGAGTCAAACTTGAATTATTCAGTTACAGTGACGCATGGAGGGGTAGGGGTAGAGGTAGGGTTAGGGCTAGGTTTAGGGTTAGGGTCAGGGTCCACTTTGAACAGGAACCCTTCACAGGCATTTTCGCAGATGACCAGAGAGCCCCTAGAGAGCTGCGTGAGTCTTCCCGGGGGTGGAAGCTGGGGAGCCCTCCCAGGCCTTGAAGGGTGTCACTGCCTAAAGACATCAAAAGCATCAGCCATCTGTGCTGGGGGGCCTGGGGGCCTGTTCCCCAGCAGACTGACACCTTCCAGCAGCTTCGACGTGAGGAGGACACCAGTGTGACCGCCCACGTGACAAGTGTCGTGTCCTCTGTGTGACCTGCTGAGCGTGAAGACCTCGGTGCCCAGGTCCCTGCAGCTCGCTGCTGCGCTGGGCCGTGCGAGCCACAAAGCCCCTTGCACCTGCCGTTTGTTACCCAGCCACAGCGAGTTGAGGGCCTCGCAGCTCAGGTGCTGTTCCAGGCATGACGGGGAACTAGACCAAGTCCAGGCTCTCATTCCCTCTGGTCTGGGGAGACAGAGACATGTACACGGCAAAATCCTACAAGGGGACTTTAGATTGGAAGGTGGGAGAGGCTTTCTCTGTGGATGTGGTTCAGGGTGAAACCAAACGGGGTCAAAGACTCAGCTTCGCTTTAACCCAAGAGCATTTGTTGACCAAAGATTGCACGCCGAGCCGAGCCGTCAAACGGCCCACATGGAGGAATAGAGAAAGCTGACCTGGGAGCCTGGCCCAGGGTCTCCCCACGCAGTGAGTGGGGACAGATGTTAGGGACCAAGGGGACTTAGCGGGGACAGATGATAGGGACCAAGGGGATGTAGCGGGGACAGATGAGAGGGACTGACGGGACTTAGCGGGGACAGATGAGAGGGACCGACGGGACTTAGCGGGGACAGATGAGAGGGAGCGACGGGACTTACAATGCCGTGCTCACTGCTGTGAGGTTAGAGTAGGGTGCTAAGTGGCAGAATATCATGACGGGGGTGAAGGTTTTAAAATTCCCTCTAGAGTGGAGAAACCCAGGCAGGCAATACTGCACACGTGACCCACACGGGACCAGCACAGCCCTCCTGACGGCTCTCTCCTGGGCTCTGAGGCTGGGAATTCAGTGCTGTTCTTGGCTCCCTTTCCTGCTGTGTGATGTCTGTCTGTCTGCACAGTGCAGACAAATGGAGGCAAAAGTGGAAAAACAGATGTGTGGGGAGGAGGGAATGAGGACCACCCGAGCCCCTCTCCAGCCCCAGGGCGCCCGGTTGTTACAATTTCCTGAATCTGGAAACGGGTCCGAGCTCCCTTCCCAAACTCGTGATCTGAGTGAGTTATTTGACCTGAGTATTTGTCACCAGAAGTGAGAAGAGCTTTGACGGATGGCGAGGGGGATGCACACGTGGTGCTGAGAAGCAGGGGTCGCGCACGCTGTGAAAGGCAGCTTGTCTATTTTTTTCAAAAGATTTATTTATTTATTTGAGAGCCAGAGTTACACAGAGAGAGAAGGAGAGGCAGAGAGAGAGGGAGAGGGAAATCTTTCATCCACTGATTCACTCCCCAGATGGCCACAATGGCCGGAGCTGTGCGGATCTGAAGCCGGGAGCCAGGAGCTTCTCCCATGCGGGTGCAGGGACCCAAAGACTTGGCCCATCTTCCACTGCTTTCCCAGGCCACAGCAGAGAGCTGGATCTGAAGTGGAGCAGTCAGGAAATGACCCAGCGCCCACATGGGATGCCGGCACTGCGGGCAGCAGCTTTACCTGCTACACCACAGAGCCAGCCAGCCTGTCTGTTCTTGGGAAGGCTCAAGCTAGGCCAGGCCCAGGCTCCTCACCCTCGGTTTGTCACGCCCTGGCTTCCCCCCGTCCCTGGCAATCTGCCCTCCAACGCAGTCCTTAAGCATGCCGAAGTGACTGTGACTTTGCTCATCCGACCTGTACCAACATCACCCAGAGTCGGGCCTGGTGAACCGAGCTGGATAAGGTCCCCCCACACGAGGCGTTGTGTCTTGGCACGAACTCCTGATTTGGGGGCTAGCACCTGCCTCTGCGAACCGTCCTCACTGCCTTATTTCTGCAGCTGGGTTGTGATCTCCTCCATGACCAACGTCTCTGGGACGCCACGCCTGCCAAGGGCAGGAGTATGCTGTCTTCCTGGTGGCTCCACGCCGGCTCGGGGGCCGGGCTTTGCAGTCCTTGGGTGGCGCAGAGACTCTCATTTCCCAAACAATCCTGTAAGAAAGCTACTATCCAAAGAGCCATTGTTCCTCTCACCTGACGGACGATCGCAGGCAGCGCCCTCGTCCTCAGTCCTGCTTTCTCCTAGGACACCGGCTGTTTGCTTCCACGGTTCTCCCAAGGCCAGTGACTGCCGCCCTCTGTTGCAATGCTCAACCCGCTCTTGTTTACTTTGGGTGAAATGCTTTGTTTCCTTTCCAGCCCCCTCAGTCTGGCAGTTCCCTAACAAACTGTTGATCCTGGTGACTCAGCCGCAGAGCACACAGCACCCTTGGGCCGGCCAGTCTCCTGCCTTGCGTTTGCTTTTTTGTGTCTCTCGACATCAGGCAGAAAATGAAGACCACCCGAGAGTGCTTGTGCACAAGTGAACTTGCTGTGGGCCCCCTGGGCAGGCTGGAATTGCCGTCTGGGGGCTTTTACTCGTCTCCACACGACTGGGATTCATCGGCCAGGATCCCTCCCCTTTGACCTGTGCCACTGCAGTCTGGGGCGTCGCCACGATGGGTCAGCTCCCGCGTGGGTGGACGCTGCCGCCTCCACGCTGTGCCTCAGTCTCCCCACTCGAGCTGTACTTGTGAGCCTGGAACTTCAACTGGGCCTCTCCTTGCTACGTAAATGTGTGCTTTCTCATGTAGTCAATCTATTACCCTGGGGGACTGCTGTCTGCACAGGGGAACTGGGATTGGAACGGGCCTGCCGCCGCCACGCCCACGTCCAGCTCTTCCAGAGCAGGGACATGGCCGGAGACGGCACAGGTCGTCCGTTCGTCCTCGCCCCGGGGCCGTCAGACTGGAGGTGTTTGTGGAGGCCGAGGGAGGCGCTTCTCATTTGCATGCAAGATGAGGCCGGTCCAAAACTCAGGGGAGGAGGTCTGAGCTGACCATGAAAAAGAGGCTCTCCGGGCCTTGGTCCGAGAGGGGAACCGGCCTGTTGTCCTGAAGACGTTCCTTGGTTAAGAGATGAGCAATGCCCCGTCTCTGGGTTTGGGAAGGCTGCTCTTCTCCGTAACCTGGTTGGCACACTGCCCCACCCCCAGATCCACAATCCCGCCTCCACAGGGACACGCACAGCCAGGGACCCTGTGTGGGCCACCGTGGGCTCCTGGCTTCTGTGAAGGGCGAAATCGGCCTTGAGACTGAAGTGAGTGGAGGAAGCAGCCAAGAGCGGGCGACCACCCGGCGGGACAGCTCCTGGGTTGCCTCACTGCCTCCTTATGGGGTTTGGTAAATGTGAGCTATTACTGTTTGGGCAGAAGGCTTGGTTGAGTTTTGGTTGAAAGGCACCAGGAATCCACCTCTTTTCTGTGGTCACACGGTCACATCCATGGGTTGTCATGGTGACTGTCACCTGTCGTAGCAGAGGGGGCCGTGTGATTTTAACTCTGCTAGTGCGTTGTGATGCCAGGCCAGGCCGTGGTTCATCTGGCTGATGTGTGCTCGATCAGGCTGGTTTGTGCCGGTCTCTGCTCAGCTTCCTGAGACTGTGCAGTCTTGGCCCAAACCTTGGTTTTGCTGTCTGCTGTCGGTAGGTGGGGCTGGGGTTGGCCACATTCTACCTCACCAGGACCTTGACCGCAGCATCCAAACCTAACAGGAGAGGCATCAACTCCAACTTGCAAACCTCGCAGTCCGGGACTGAAGCTTGTTCAGACAATCGATTCTTGGCAAAGGAGACCAGGAGTTACTCCCACCTGTGGAATCCCGCCCAGCAGCCATCATTAGAGCTGCAGGGGGCGCTCACGCGCAGGCTTCCCTCTCATGCAGGCTGCAGGTCCAGGGACGGCTGGACGCTGCCATCAGCCGTGCGGACGCTCTTCCAGGATGAAAGGACTTGCCTGGTGTTTGAAGCATGTGCTTTGCTTAACTGAGGCTAATTAGCCGTGTGATCATCCCATAAACCACGTAAGGTTCCATTCACTCTCCAGCTTTAGCCGTTCAGTGGGAATTGGCTACCTCTGGCTATCTTTGCCGCGTGTAGTCAACGCCGCACAGACCCATGCTCTCCCCAGGGGTTGACGTGGGAGGCAGGGAGGTGGGACCGTGGGAACTTCAGACGGAGCAGCCCTGGCTGGCCACCTGCCTGTCCCACCCCTCGGCTCCTGGCTGCTCCTGCATGGTTGAGCCCTCACCCTGCTCTGTGCTATGCAAATGGAAAATGTTGTCACGCCCTCCGTCCCTAGACCAGGTCACTCACAAGCGCTGTGTCGTGTCTCGACTGCACGGACAGACTGAGCTGTACAGTCACGAAGGCTCCTCTGGCAGCACACCTAAGGCAGGAAAGCCGAACAGAGTGGCCGGCACTGCAAGGACACGACCCCTTTAACCTCGAGGCTCCGACATGAGAGCCGGAGCCGCCGTTTGGTTTGCTTTATCGTCTGAGTGTTACGTCTCTGATACCTCCAGGTTGCAGCTCTGCTTTCTGTGTCTCTCGCCCTTGGAAACCACGTTTTTGAAGCAAGTGCCGCTTTTACTGAGAATTTACAGCCGTCCCCTGCTCATCGGGGACACCGGTGACCTTGCGTTTGGCAGGGCTGCAAGGTCACCAGGCGCTTACAGCTCAGGACCCGCCCACTCCAGCCACTCTGGCTGCCTGCCTGGTTCACCATCAAATCCATTCCGTGTTTTCTGTTCTTTGGAGAGGCCTCCCTTGCCTGGCGATTGTTGCTGTAATTACACAAATGATCTGCTCCGCTGTCACTTCCAGTCAAAGTGTCATCTAAAATTAAAAATTCACGCAACTTTTAGGCGGGCGGTGCACACCTGATCTGATTCTACAATATTTTACTTAACCCTTTTGCACCTCGTGGCTCTGATGTGAGGCGTGGGCCACGCACGGGAGCAGGCAGATGCGTGAGCTCACTGGCCGGGTCCCCAGGGCTTGGCTGCCATGTTCTGCTCAGGCTGCCAAAGCACCGCAGATGGGCGGCCAAGCCGCAGGAATATACCGTCCCCGGATCCCGGAGGCGTGACTCGGGGCACGGGGTCTGCGCATTCTTCTTCCTCTCCTCCTTCTTCTTCTTCTTTTAATAGTTATTTATTTGAAAGGCAGAGTTACAGAGAGACAGAGGCAGAGAGAGAGAGAGAGAGAGAGAGAGAGGTCTTCCATCCACTGGTTCACTTCCCAGATGGCCTCAACAGCTGGAGCTGGGCCACTCCGAAGCCAGGAGCCAGGAGCTTCTTCCCAGTCTCCCATGTAGGTGCAGGGGAGACCTATGGCCTGCTTTCCCAGGCCATAGCAGAGAGCTGGATTGGAAGTGGAACAGCTGGGACTCAAACCAGTGCCCATATGGGATGCTGGGACTGTGAGCAGCAGCATCGCTCACTTCACCACGGTGGCGGCCCATAGTGCTTGTGTTCTTCTGAGGCCAGTCTCCTAGGTTTACGGACATATCTCCTCCCTGTAATTTCAAAGTCTGCTCTGTGTCCACACATCCTTCCCAGTGAGGACACTTGTCATATTGGATTGGCTCCACCCTCATGACCTCCTATTAGCTTACAACATCTTTAAAGACACCATCTCCAAATGCAACCTAGTTCTGAGGTACTGGGGGTGGGGCTTCAGGGTGTGACTGCTGGGGGCACACAATCCGGCCCACACGGATCCTCTATGGCGGGTGAGAGCGTCCACGTGGCAAAGTCCCACAGGGCAGCTCCTATTATCCGGAAGCCTCTCTCGCAGTGGGTCCAGCCACCCAGGGCCACCACGGGGTTCAAGCCTGGGCTGAACCTCCATGTGTTGGGCTCCGAGTTTCTCAAGCACCTTAAATAGTTGAAAAGTCATTGTGAGACCGAAGCACTTGCGTTTATGGTGCTTCTCATTCATTTGGTTTTTGAAATACTGAAAGGTTAAATACACCAGTAAGATGGGTAAAGCCTATTACTACTTTCACTTATTTTTAACTGAAAATGTTTAGATTAATATAGAGCAAATTCGTATTAGGGGTCTTTGGTGGGTAGCTTTAGGCATTTTAACATATATATAGAGACACAGAACCTGGAAGTCCATGGAAGCAGGGATTAAAAGATAAGCTAATTGTGCCAAACGTATTTGAAATCTGTGCATACAGTTTTCATGACGTGCATTTTAGAAGCTCCTCTTCTAACCGATAGCCACCGTCAGGATTCGCAGCACCTCCGTCTCCCCAGCACCCCCTTGTGTTGCTCATCTGCACTGGGTCCATCTCGCTCCCCACCCTGACAGTTTAGCCTGCGCCTTGTGCGAACGCCCCAGGAACAGAGTTGCAGGTGCTCACGGCTGCAGAGTCGCCTCTGATGCAGCGCGAGGCTGTTGCCTTCACCCACACCGGGTGTATGGAGACTTGGTTCCTTTTCGCCGCTAAGCACTGTTGGCACCGCCCACACGGCCCTCGGGCAGATCAGCCACTCACTCACTGAGAGCTACCAGCGCCCGTTACGGATTTGGGGAAACTGCCCCGACCGTGAGCTCACAGGTGCGTGTGTAAAGGTGTTTTCGATTCGCGTGGGTAAACGTCCGGCCGTGGGGCTGGTGACCCGCACGGTGGTGTTTAGCTGACTGTCTAGCAAGCCGCCGGGTCTTCCAGACCAGCAGACGTTTCGCTCCTGCTCCAGGGACGTGGGAGTTCTAGCCGTCTGCGTCCCACAGCGCTCTCTAGTGCCGAGGTTCTCCTGTGCTTGTGTTAGCTTCTCTGCCATCCCGCAGCTGTGTGCTTTGTGGTTTGATTTGGGTTTCACTGCCGGCCACCAGCACTGAGTGGCTGTCCAGGTGCTTTGTACATCGTCTTGGGTGAAATCATTCGCCCACCTTTTAACTGAGCTGTTTCACTCCTTATCATTGGCTTTTTTTTTTTTTTTTTTGGACAGGCAGAGTTAGACAGTGAGAGAGACAGAGAGAACAGTCTTCCTTCTGTTGGTTCACCCCCCAATGGCCACTGCAGCCGGCGCTGCGCTGATCTGATGGCAGGAGCCAGGTGCTTCTCCTGGTCTCCCATGTGGGTGCAGGGCCCAAGCACCTGGACCATCCTCCACTGCACTCCCGGGCCACAGCAGAGAGCTGGCCTGGAAGAGGAGCAACCGGGACAGAATCTGGCACCGCGACCAGGACTAGAACCTGGGATACCAGCGCTGCAGGGGGAGGATTAGCTATCATTGGCTTTTGAGAGTTCCTTACGTAGTCTATGCACAACTTCTTTTTCAGATATGTGATGTGCAAGTATTTTTTCCATCTATTGCTTATCTTTAAATTCTCTGTTTTGGAGTCCTGTAAGAAAGCCTTTCGCCTAACCTAAGGTTACAAATGTTTCCCCACTATTTCCTTCTAAGAGCCTCAGAGCTTTAAAATTCATAGTAGATGAGTCATCTGTTTTGAATTAGCTTTTGTGTAAATTATGAGACATAGGCTGAATTTAATATTTTTTTTAGATTTTTATTTATTCATTTGAGAGGTAGAGTTTCAGACAGTGAGAGGGAGAGACAGAGAGAAAGGTCTTCCCTCCGTTGGTTCATTCCCTAGATGGTTGCAACGGCGGGAGCTGCGCTGATCCAAAACCTGAAGCCAGGAGTTTCTTCCTGGTCTCCCATGCGGGTGCAGGGGACCAAGCACTTGGGCCATCCTCCACTGTTTTCCCAGGCCATAGCAGAGAGCTGGATTGGAAGTAGAGCAGCTGGGACTAGAACCGGTGCCCATATGGGATGCTGGCACCGCAGGCTGAAGATAACCTACTGTGCTATAGCGCTGGCCCCAAATTTAATATTTTTTGTGTATGTATATTATGTTGGCTGCAAATAAAGCAGTTTTATTTCTTTTTTCCCTCAATTTGTATGCCTTTTGGTTGCTTTTCTTGTCGTATTACACTGGCTAAGACTTCACTAATGTATGTTTTGGGTTTGTCCTTTTTCAAAAATGAGAATAAATAAATCTTTAAAAAAAAAGGGGGGTGGGGGGTTGGGCCATGCTGTGGTGTACCAGGTAAAGCCACCACCTGCTGTGCTGGCAACCCATATGGGCACTGGTTCAAGACCCTGACGCTCCACTTCCCATCTAGCTCTCTGCTGTGGCCTGGGAAAGCAGTAGAAGATGCCCAAGTCCTTGGGCCCCTGCACCCTCTTGGGAGACCTGAAAGAAGCTCCTGGCTCCCGGCTTTAGATCAGCGCAGCTCCGGCCGTTGCAGCCAATTGGGGACTGAACCAGCGATGGAAGACCTCTCTCTGCCTCTCCTTCTCTCTCTGTGTAACTCTGACTTTCAAATAACTAAATAAATCTTTTAAAAAATGAGGCATTTTTTCGGAATAGTCAAGAATGTGTCCAAGATCATATGATAGTCGGGTGTCCAGATGGAAGGTGAGGTTCTGGCGAGAGGTTGAAAGCCCAGCGCAGCTTCGTCTGCCGCACCCCCTCCTTCCCAGAGGCTGCAGGCAGAGGGGAACGGGCGTGGGCTGCACCCGTGCAGTTTCTCTTGCACTGGGCAGTCGTGTTGTATTGACCTTGATCACGGGAGACACAGCCCTGTGCCTCTCTGTTTAAAGTTGTCTTGGGACTGGCCCCTGCCAGCCAAGAAGCTTCTCAGCTGCCACTGTGAGTGCCCAGGCTGGCAGAGAATTCCGACTGCTTCGAGCAGAGGAGATGAGGGAGGAGGGAAGCCAGGGCAGGACTCTGGCTGTGCTTCTGTGTCCACAGCGGCCTCGGTGTCCACCGCCCGGGACTCTGCAGGGCTGGGCGAGTCCCCGCACTCACTGCAGCTGCAGAGTCGACACTGGGGGCTGCAAGTGCTGAGTGCAGCGAGGGACAGCCAAGCCCCGCTCTGTCCAGGCCCGGCAGGGACACAGCCGCTCCAGCCGGACACCGGAAGTCCTTGCTAACACACGTGGCCCCTGCCTGGGCTTTCTGCCTCAGAGCGGCCTCCATCCCTGGAAAGAGCCCTGCTAGCAGTGATGCCCTCTTCTGGCTCCAGAAGACCCCAGGATGGGGCGCCCGGGGGGGCTTCCTGCAGGGGCACCAGAGGCCTCCTCCCCACCCTCGCCTCGCCTGTGCAACGGCATGGAAATCCGTTTACCACCACAGGACAAATCGTCAAAACTTGGTTCTGAAAACCCTTTGAAGGCTGGTGGGACCTTTTTTTTTCCAAAGCAAAAGTAGATGAGAGAAGGACTTCCAGCCCCTGAAGTTCCCCCGATGCCGTGTGTCCTGGGGAAGAGGAAGTGGGAAAAGCCGAAGCCGCGCAGACCGCCGGCACACATTTCCACTCTCCTGTTTCATCTGGAGGTGTGTGTCCTCAGTGGACTCCGCGAGGAAGCGTTTGACTGCAGAATTCGCTGACTATTAGGGCACGAATGTGGCCCGGGTCCTTGGCGAGGTGCAGCCAACAGCTCCCGTGGCTGCACTGGGACTTGTGTTTGGTGCACCCTTTGCAACTTGCTGCTGTCATCCCGCGGAGCCCAGCACCCCCGTGCAGGAAAAGGGGGGAGTTTGATTCGGCAGGGAGGCTTTCTGCCATGCCCTGAACCCGCGCAAACTGTGCTGACCTCTGGCACCGGCTGCCTCCCCTCCTGCAGGAAACGAGGTGGGAAACAAAGGAAGGAGAGCTGGTGCGCTTTCCTACGTCTCAGACGTTTCAATATCAAATGCACGTGGACTTCGCTTTACTGACTCCACAAATGCCTGTGCTGGGGCTGCTGGCTTCTCCAGCCCTGAACAAAGCTGTGAGAGCTGACGGAGTCTCCAGGACCAAGTGCAAAGCCTTCGAGAAACTTGACAATTTGTTAACGTTCCCTAAATGCTGTGGAACTCCAGCGAGGGCTCTGTGAGTGTGAAGCGCAGTTAGTAAACCATTGTTTGCCACGACAGTGACAGGAGCAGCTGCCACTTCGGCGAGCTTTTAGCACCAAAATCAGAAGTGCCGGGATCTGTCTCACACGCTCAGCTCTAACGGGAAGGGGAGGAGCACTCACTCCCGGAACTCTGAAATGGGAGCTCCGACAGCTTCAGGAAAGGGGCCGGTATTGTGGCCTGGTGGGCAAAGCCGCTGCCTGGGACGCCAGCATCCCCTGTGGGCACCAGATGGAGTCTCAGCTGCTCCACTTCAGCTCCAGCTCCCTGCTAACGGCCTGGGAAAGCAGTGGAAGATGCCCAAGTGCTTGGGCCCCTGCCACCCACATGGGACACCCAGACGAAGCTCCTGGCTCCTGGCTCCTGGCTTCGGATCAGCCCAGCTCTGGCCGTTGCAGCTATTTGGGGAGTGAACCAGCGGGTGGCAGATCATGCTCGCTCTCTCTCTCTCTCTCTCTCTCTTCTGCCTTTCAAATAAATAAATCTTTTTTAAAAAAGTTGCAGGGAAGAGACAAGGACTGCACCTGCCAGTGGATTCCTGGAGGAGGAAGCTTGGGTTCCCGGGGTTGGGGTGCTGCTCAGCTTGCTCTAGTCAGTGCCATCCACGTCTCCCCTCAAGTCGTCGAGGAGCCTTAACACCAGATGTCAGCTGGTACAAGCAGCTGTCTTCAAACCAGATTAAACAGGGACGCTCTAGGTCAAATGCACACTGGCAACCTCTTTGGGACGAGCCCAACCCATCCGTTTTGTTCCTGCAAGAGAAAGAGCAGGTGTGAGTGTGGCCGTGTAGGCTGCAGACTCCGGGATGTGGAGGTGACCTTGGGACGGGCAGCCGGTGCCCTGCAGAGGGAGTTTTTCCAGGAATCGTGAGGTCAAGGCCGCACCTTGTTGGACCGCGTACGGGCGGAGGCAGTCAAGGCTGGGGAAGTGACGCATTGCATGCCCATGGACTGAGGCCCACGGTACGCGTGTTTGACCGCACCACTGGATGGCCACGTGAATTACCGGCCACCAAAGAGATTGGAAGACTGCGGTCCTCTGGCCTGATTCACCCTGAACTTGGCTCCACCCATGGCTCAGCTGTAAACTGGAAGAGCCCGCGGTCTGGGGACGGTGACGGCAGCATGCCACCGTGCGTGCCATGATGTTGCGGGCAGAGATCACCAGCTGTCACGTGGGGAGCTGTGAGCAGTCGGCAGGAGCATGGAAGCTGGTGCCCACATTTGAAGAGCCAGATCGGGATAGCAATTACGTTATGCTCCAACTCTAATTTGTGATTTGGAAAGAACATTATCAGTGAAATGGGTTCTGAAGCCGAAATGGTGCAGAGAACTCTGAACTCCCGAGACTCAGAAAGGACAAGCAGGTGCAGGAGCGAGAAGCACCGTGCTGGGCATGCCATTGGCTGGTACCTGCGACGAGCGGCTTAGCCCCTCCGAGCCTGAAGACTGAGGGCTGCCGGTCCCACAGGTGTGGGGATGCACTTCCATGAGGTGCAAATAACAATGCTTACAGATTTACTCAAACTTCCTCGCTGAGCAGCGGAGAGCCACATTGCCCTTCATTCAACTCAGATGTACAAAGAATGGGGTCTTGTTCCAAGCAGCCCCACAGCACCGAAGAGGAGGATTGGTGACCCGCCCCCACCCGGCTGGCAGGTCCACAAGCGTTGCTTCTGCTCTCAGACGAACATTTCCAGTGAGAAACACAGCGCTGGGTCTCTGCTTTCAAGTTCCTGATGGAAGTCAGTGATGCTGCAGTCGGGGGCCGGCGCCATGGCCTGGCCCTTTAAGCCGCCATCTGCATATGGGCGCTGGTTTGTGAGTCTCTGCTGCTCCACTTCCATCCGGCGCCCTGGTAATGCACCTGGGAAAGCAGCAGAGGACGGCCCAAGTGCTTGGGGCCCTGCATACGCGTGGGAGACCCAGACTCCTGGCTCCTGACTTGGGCCTGGCCCAGCCCTGGCCATTTTGCCCATTTTGAGTGAACCAACTAATGGAAGATCCCTCTCTCTCTCTCTCTCTCTCTCTCTCTCTGTAATTCTGAGTTTCAAATAAATAAATAAAATTTTAAAAAATAAATAAAACTCAGAGGGCTTCCATAGCCTTGGAAACTCATGACTGGAGCATAGGGAGATTACTGATGCCATAGACAGGAATGTCAATTGGTAAAGTCAACAACAGGAGTCACTGTGCACTTACTCCTCATGTAGGATCTCTGTCCTTAATGTGCTGTACATTGGGATTTAATGCTATAATGAGTACTCAAACAATATATTTCACCTTGTGTTTCTATGGGGGTGCAGACTGTTGAAATCTTTACTTAATACATACTAATCAATTCCCAACTTGACTCTCACTGGGATTAAACATGACAATAGGTCTGATCTGATTTCATCATCATTTAAAAAAATCATCTATTATTTTTCACTTTATGTTTCTGTGTGGGAGCAAACTGTTGAAATCCTTACTTAAGGTATGCTAGGCTGATCTTCTGTATGTTAAGATAATTGAAAATGGATCTTGATGTGAATGGAAGGGGAGAGGGAGTGGGAGGTGGGAGGGTTGTGGGTGGGAGGGACGGTATGGGGGGGAAGCCATTGTAATCCATAAGTCGTACTTTTGAAATTCATATTCATTAAATAAAAGTAAAATAAATAAATAAATAAATAAATAAAATGAGGCCAGATGGAGGATCTACCTCTGTGTCTCCTTCTCTGTCTGCAATTCTGCCTTTCAAATAAATAAATAAATCTTAGAAAAGAAAAAAGAAATACAGGAATCCCAGCTAAATAGCCGATCTGAAAGTGTCATTCTATTATTATTCTATTATTATGTATTAATTATTATTGTATTATTCTAATAGTGTTATTCTATTCATTTTATACTAAAACACAGACATCAGCCAGCTCTGGGGAATGCGTTAATCTCCTGCCAGGAGTATTATTGAGTGGAATTTTTGTGACTCAATTGAGAGACTCCATGTGAAGGGAACTGGACAGAGCCCCAGAGCGTGGCTCCTTTGCCATGTGCTCACCGGGTGGACAGATCACAGGGAGCAGGCTTGGGCTGGCTGGTGGATGTGATGTGCACGCAAAGTGGAGGAGGGGAGTGGCCGTCAGGCTGTTGACGGGGTTTGCACAGAGGGGCCTGGCCGAGCTGCATTCCCACAGGAGAGTGGCCGGACCCCTTCCTGATGTGCTAATGTGGCTGCAGCCCCCGCTGTCAGTGCAGCCCGGAGCTCTCGCGCCCAGAGTCCCAGCACGTCCAGAGGCAGGCAGCGTGCGACTCACGCGTCCCCTCGCCCATCATCTCCGTGTCACAGACGGCTCGGTGTCGCCCTTCTGTCACACTGGATTTTCAGGCGAGAGCCCCATGCCTTCCCATGCATCACTGCGCGTGACACTATTGATCTGATATTGACTCTGGCCCTTCTTCCCGGACTGAATTCCAGCAGGTGGCCGGGCCGACGCTGCTCTCCCGAGAGGGGCAGCGGAGAAGGATGTGCAGGATGCCTTTGAAAGCTTCCCTGAAAACAAACTTGTGAAGGTTATTTCTGGGGGCCAGGCAGCCTTTAAGGCACCGTCCCAGGGATCAGAGGGGCGGAGAGCAGGGGCCGCGGTGGAGCCACAGCCTCGGCTGACTGTTCACAGGAGTCCCGCCGTCCCCTTGCTCCTTCCGTGGCTTGAATCACGCCCGCTTCCCCGGAAAGTCCGCTCTGTGTCTGCGTCCCCATCCCGCTGTGTGTCTGTGCGTTTCCGCAGCTCTAGCTGGCTGGGGGCCCAGTGGAGGGGCTTCTGCCGCCTCCAGCCAGCCCAAGGGCACAGCAGCTGCCTCCCCAAGTCTAAGAGTCCTCCCCTCCCTGCCGTGGGCCCTCAGGAATATGACCGACAGTGTCGTAGTCCTCCTCCTTTAGGTCCTTGTGGAAGTCCTGGTGAACAACAGGTACCCGCTGGACGCCTTTGGACCCTGTCAGGGCACAGCCACCTCCCTCACTTTAGCTACCCCCTCCTGAACTAGACAGTGGTGGCTCTGTGGCTTCTTAGGGGCAGAGGGGACAGGGCATGGTGTCAGTCCCCTGTCAGCATCAGCTGATAGGTTTGCTCCTTCTCAGGGCAGGAAGCTCCGAAGTCACCCAGAGGTCAGCAGTTAGGGACGTCGAAGCCACTGGTTTCTCTTTATTTCCTCGTTGGGCCAAGAGGCAAACCGTGGAAAACAGCTTTCTGGGTGCAGCTTGTGATGGTATGTGCTGCAATCAGACGCATCGCTAAGCAGTCGCGAGCAATGCTAGAAACAGTCGGCACGGAAACTCTAGAAATGAGCACTGACTGCGCTCGGGGGCGGGGAGGAACAACGCGTCACACACAGGATGCAGATGGGCACCTACTTTATATTTTCCTGCGTGTTTTTATAGCTAATTAATCATCTGACCATCGACACCAAAAAGCCGTAAAACCGTGAAAACCAACAGGAGTTTTCTTTCAGACGAAGGTGTCACGGGCGGGGTGGGGGTGGAGCGTGAGCGCCCCGCTGCGCGGTTCCGGGAGCACGTCACACAGACCGCGGGGTCTGCACCCCGCTCTTCTCCTGCAAAACTGGAAGCTGCAGTGGAAGCGTTTTGTGATTCAAACCCGGCTGCCAGTTACTCTGTGTCATTTTAGTGAAAGAATTCGGGAATCTGTGGGTTTTCATGCCAATAAGGACAAGGTTTCGTGAGGGTGGAGAAGGTTACCCTGCCCCTTAAAGCATGAAATAGCCCTCGTGGCAGGCGCCATGGCTCACTAGGCTAATCCTCCGCCTGCAGCGCCGGCACACCAGGTTCTAGTCCCGGTTGGGGTGCCAGATTCTGTCCCGGTTGCCCCTCTTCCAGGCCAGCTCTCTGCTGTGTCCCGGGAGTGCAGTGGAGGATGGCCCAGGTGCTTGGGCCCTGCACCCCATGGGAGACCAGGAAAAGCACCTGGCTCCTGGCCATTTGGGGGGTGAACCAACGGATGGAAGCCCTTTCTCTGTCTCTCTCTCTCTCACTGTCTAACTCTGCCTGTCAAAAAAAAAATAAATAAATAAAAGGCTGGCGCCGTGGCTCAATAGGCTAATCCTCCACCTTGCGGCGCCGGCACACCGGGTTCTAGTCCCGGTCGGGGCACCGGATTCTGTCCCGGTTGCCCCTCTTCCAGGCCAGCTCTCTGCTATGGCCAGGGAGTGCAGTGGAGGATGGCCCAGGTGCTTGGGCCCTGCACCCCATGGAAGACCAGGAAAAGCACCTGGATCCTGGCTCCTGCCATCGGATCAGCGCGGTGCGCCGGCTGCAGCGGCGGCCATTGGAGGGTGAACCAACGGCAAAGGAAGACCTTTCTCTCTCTGTCTCTCTCTCTCACTGTCCACTCTGCCTGTCAAAAAAAAATAAAAAAAAATAAAAAAAAGAAATGGCCCTCGTGCTGCCCAGTGAGTGACAAGGCAGGGCCCCAGGCTCTGCGGTGCCTTTGGTCTTTCCCAGGGGCTCCGTCCCAGTCCTCCAGGGCACCCTCCGTCCTCTCCGTCTCAGGCGTGCCAGGCCCTGGAGCCTGGCTTAACCCCTTCTTCCCCAGCCGGGGCTCAGGCCCACAGCCCTCCCAGATCCTGCTAAGGCCGTTTCTTGCTCGCTCCGTGCTCTTCTCTCTCCACTGCTGCAGCATTGCCTGTCTACAGGACCACGTCACCACTGCTGCAGCATTGCCTGTCTACAGGACCACGTCACAGCCGGCACCTGGCTCACCCGCTCACGGCGGTGCCTTCTGGCATCTGAAGTCAAGAGCAAACTTTCCCGGGCTCCTGGTGCAGCCCCGCCTGGGCCGGCCCCACGTCAGGACCCGTTCTCCTGCCGTTCTCCCGTCTGAGGGCACGGCCACGCCCTGCACCTGCTGAGCCTCCTCTTCCCCCGTCTCTGTTCCCGCCCTGAGGGTGCCCCTGCGTCGCCTATGGTGGCTTCCAGGAGGCACGGAGGACAGCAGCTGAGAGAGCCAGAGCCGAGCACCCGGGCTTCGGTTCACTCACTGGCCGCACGTTCAGCAGGGGCGAGGGCTCCCCGTGCGTAATTACCGCGGCGTCTTCCCAGTGGCCGAGATGGCTCCGGAGTCGGCAGAGCCGCGGCTGGGAGGGAGACCTGGAGGGAACGGTGGACGCCGACCCAGGGCTGCTCCCAGGGGGCTCATGGCTGCCTGGCCACCTCCGCACAGCCTCCACGCCACCTTTTTCTTACGTCCATTTGGAGCTGTCAGATGTTGGAGGCAGTCCTTCTCCTTGTCACTCCAACTGGATTAAAACTCCCGAGGTCCAAAGACGTCCGTGCCGCCTGTTTATGCTCCCAGCAAGGGGCACTGAGGGAACCTTGAAGTTTCTCAGCACGGTGGGGCTGGATTTCCCAGGATCTCCACCGAGTGAGTAGGAAGTCGGGCCAAGGATCCAGACCTGTAGCATCCAGTACGAACCTTCACCAAGTGGCCAGAAGACATTCCTCAACCGGGACTCCTGGCAGCCTGTGAAAATCATTCCTGCTTCCGCCATAATCTGGGATTAAAGAGATTGTACTTTTCATATGCAAAAGATGATCCTGCAATCCCGAGAGACTGAAAGAGTTCACAGGGGTTTTCCACGAGGCCTGAGAGGTGGCCACTTCCTTCGGCCGGAATTGAGTCAATTTCTTCCAAATTGAAGAAGCAGTTGTGCATGTAGATACGGTCTCTGATGGTGAATTTAATCAAATCCAAATGTCACATCTTTAGGGATTCAAACCACCACCAATTTTATCTTTACTGCCAATTCAAGACCTGAATACATTTTTTAAAAAATCGGGAGTCTCAGTCAGTCTCTCGTGCTTGTTGTCGGTATCTGAGAAGCCAGGTCCGCCCACCCCGGGCTCCGGAGGCTCCGGGAACGGGGGGCTCTGGCTTCCCCAGGGCCCACGTCACGCCTGGGCTGGCAGCAAGGTGCTGGAGAGAGGGGGAGTGAGCCCAGCGACCCCCGTGGGTTCACCACAGCTTTCAGGGGCTTAGTTAATTCACACTCTTAACCGTCTAATCCTTCAGCCTGACCCAGTAATAAATGAGAGTGTGCCAAGTCCTCTCTGAGGGGAAGGCGATCATCTGCATAGGCAATTCAGCTGTCGCAGGGCACGGGGTTTCATTCACAGTGCACAGGAGAGGAAACGGTGCTAATGGGTTGATGGGGCATGGAAGGAGTGGAGTTACTGCTCATGGCTGAGTCCTTCCCGAAGCTCACCCGAGACAGCAGGGACACCCAGCGCCAGCCGCCCTTCCCACCCTGGAGAGAGCGGCTTCGAACTCGGGGTCTCGCTCCCCGAGGGCCAGTGTGGCCCCGTGTGAGCTGCCGTGGGCATCCCGTAGCACAAAGGCACTGCAGACTGTTCGTGGAAATGGAATCCAAAGATAAGCTTATTTTGAATCCATGCGTGGTTTTTTTCACTGCATGCGTTTTCCATGACCTCTTTGTACGCGCAGATTTTACGCTTTGTGCTAAAATAAACTTCTTTTAATTCCATTTTCCACAAGCTTAAAAAAAAGTGCTTAGACTTACGTGAGATGCCGAGAGAGGGGAGAGAGCAAGCGAGCAAGCTCCCGCCGCTGGCCCACACTCCAAATGCCCACCACGGCCAGGGCCCATTTGAAGCCAGGAGCTAGGAGCTCAGCTCAGGTTTCCCATATGGGAGGCAGGGAACCCGTCAGCAGACCCATCGCTGGCTTCCAGGGCCTGCGTCAGCAAGGGGCTGGAATTTGGAACTGGGAGTGGAACCAGCCACCCCAGACTGGGATGTGGGTGTCCCGGCAGGCGCCCTGACTGCCCCCAGGAACCTGCTGGTGTCTCCTCCGGCAGAGCCTGCTCTTGCCACCTTGCCTACAGCACCGTGCACATGCGCACACGTGGTCCCCACATCCCTCGCTCACGCACTAACACCATCTTCCTTTTTTGTGCTTTAAAGACAACGCCCCCAGTGCGAGGCAAGCAGCACAATCTTGTCCGCCTCCAGGATTTGTCGTCCCTAAATGAACTAGATGTGGTGTACAATGGAATTACTAGATTGGTATTAAATTGTAGCTCGGGGACTCATCAGTGTGTGACGCTAGCTACTTCCCACTTGCTTTGTTTATCACAGAGAAGGGAACTGAATTAGCATAAGATGCTGCGAAGTAGTAAAAAGGATTTTTAGCACCCTATCTGTTCGACCTCCTGTTGACCTGGTCTAATTCGTATTCTCTCTGGGACGTCTTAACAGATCATTTTCCTTGTTAAAATTGGGTCAGATTAGAGAATTACGACCCCCCATCTATCCTGCTCAGAAGACAGTCATTTCTGCCTCTGAAGTAGTAACCCCATCTTCGCTGAGAGCTTCCTTGTTAAATAAAAACACGTGCTCTGCTTTGCCTGCGCTGCTGCCCGCTGTGGCGCTGCCTCCTGCAGCCATGATTGCGGCGAACGAGTGTTTACCCAGCAGTGTCTTTCTAAGCCCCCGGGAATGATATTGGCCATTCATAAATTGCCTATTGATCAGTTGCAACTGGAAATTAGATCCGAACCTTTGAAAGGAATTATTAGACTTTGAGTAACATTTGCCCTGGCGCATTCAGAGGTCTGAGTACAACACTCACCTCCGCGAGGCGCTTGATGAATGGCCGCTGTTTATGCAAAGCGCCGGGAAGTGGAAATGCCAGGCCTGACGGACGTGGCTGCTCCGCAGGGAGCCCCGCCCTCCCGCGGCCCCCAGGCCCCATCCCAGCGCAGCCCTCCCCGGTGTCACCAGGGGCCTTTTTTAGGCAAGAGATTAGATTAGATCCAAAAAGGTACTCACAAGCATGATTTATGACCTGTTTCATGTTCAGACGCTGGGTAATTTTATAATTGATGTAGTGTTTTAGCCTCTGATTTTTTCTATAAAATGCAAATAGAGTGATTTCCCCACTGGTTGTTTACGCACACACACGCACACGTGCACATGCACAGACACACTCACACGCACACACACGCACACATGCACACGCTCACACATGCACACGCACACGCATGCACACGCACACTCACATACACGCTCACACAGGCACACACACACAGGCACACTCACATACACGCTCACACAGGCACACACACACACAGGCACACTCACATACACGCTCACACAGGCACACACACACACAGGCACACTCACATACACGCTCACACAGGCACACACACACACAGGCACACTCACATACACGCTCACACAGGCACACACACACAGAGGCACACTCACATACACGCTCACACAGGCACACGCACACACACAGGCACACTCACACGCTCACACATGCACACGCACACACAGGCACACTCACATACACGCTCACACAGGCACACACACACAGGCACACTCACATACACGCTCACACATGCACACGCACACACACAAAAGGCTGCGGTAAGAATAAAGCTCTCCGGGGACTTTCTCTGTGAGGATGCAGAGCGTCCTGCCTAGGCGGGTGTGTGGCAGGACACGGGACAGGTGTGTGTGCAGGCAGGCGACACGCAGATGCAACCCAGAGCACATCTCTCCAATACTCCTTTAAAAATAAAAAAAGAAAGCGCATTGCAGCAAATGCTCCATGGAGCCCCAAACTGATTAATTGCAATGCCAAACAGCTTTATTCTGCTTAATAAGAAATTAGATCACAATGGGGATTTGCAAAAATTACCTTGAAATGTTTGTGTGTTTGAATGATTGAACAATTTGTGCTAAAAATTACGTTCCCTGGGTTTGAATCCTGGGCTATGCACCAAATGTGTGCTGGGCTGATCAGTATTCCAGAGAGAAAACCCTCTTGGCTCCTGGCCTGGGCCGATGGGGCTGCGGCGGGCCTTCCGGTGGCCAAGGGTCTGCCGATGGCCCCGTTGTCCACCCGTTTGGATGGACAACTTAACAGTTAATAAGGAATTAATTAAATCTTAATACACACTCTTGGACAGACCCAGGGCCTGGGACGGCATCGTTTAATTATTCACAAACGCTCTCTGTTACACATGCCGTTTGCTGGGCCGGTGTCAAAGAGAATGCCCAGCCCATTAAAACCCGTGTGCTTTGAATGCAGCCACAGTCGGCATGCGAGGGAGCCCACTCGGTTTCATTAGAAGGCAAAAAAAAAAAAAAAAAAAGCCTCGTGCGCAGCTCCTTGAATAACTTTTAAGTCAACCTTGTGTTTTAGTCAACAGGGAAGGTTTGACCCCTCACCTTTCAACAACCACCCGTTTCATTATTTATCTGAGGGAATCAGAGAGTTTTTGTTCTCTCACAAAAGTCCCTGACACCGGGATATTTTTAATAGCTGAGATTTTTCATTCTTGTCACCATGCCTTTTGAAAACACAGGTATTTTCATAGTGCACGTAGCTAACGAGTGAAACTTCAGAATCCAACCTTCGCTGTAATAACGGCGCCCGGCCCGCCGAAGCCCACCAGTGAGGACATGAAAATTAATTATTGAGCCCCTGTTTTATCCTCCTCGTCTGTTTGATATCCTCCTGCACAGAAGGAGTCAGACAATTAAATTACTCCTCCCTCTGCCGAGGCCCCGCGCTGCCCGCACCTCGCCTTCCACTCCGGGGGCCCCAAGCCTTCTGTTTGCCGAGCGGAGCTGGTGGGCGAGACAGGAGGCAGAGAGGGTCCGTTCTCCCCCACAGACGCTTTCTAGAAAGCCCCCCTGCCCCCCCCAGGGCCCCCCATCCCCCGCCCCCCTTCTGTGGCGGTTCCTTCCAGCACCGGCTACGCCCTTGTGTCGCCAGGGGCATAGATCCCAGCCGGGAGAAGTCAGAGGCTGTGTCCCCACGCCGTCCTCCCTGCCTTGGAGGTGGCTTCTACAGGGAACGCTTGGCTCTCCTGTCAGGCCGCACTCTCCTCCTGTTTCCAAACAGATAAATAGATGGACCCTCCTAACCACTAGTGAAGATAGTGCCATCAATTAATTTGTTTTATGGAACGATAAAGCTGTCACTCCCTAAACTCCGGTGGTTACGGCCAAAGCCGGGGCAGGCTTTCGAGCACGTCGGATTCCACGTGTGGAAAGTAGAATGTGTGTGCATGTGTGTGTGTGCACACGTGTGTGCCTGTGCGTATGCATGTGTGCACACATGCGTGTGTGGTCACAGTTTGGGTCTTGGTGATTTTGTTTCGCTTGAGCAGATAGGAGATGGCTGGCTTGGGCTCCGCACGGAGCCGCTGGTGTCGCCCTGGCTTGGGCACACGCACTGCTCTGCTGGGCACCGGAGGGCGGGGCTTGCTTTAGGGAGTGTGTGTCCTCTGCAGAGCTGGGGGAGGGGATTGTGCTGGGTGCTCAGGTCCCTACAGGACTTGCGCAGAACCCACGTGATTCTCCGGTATTTCAGCTGTCTCCAGATTCCCTGCAACACGCGATGCCATGTGGAAGCGGCGCGGGTAGTAGTTGTTGAGACAACAGCAAGAGAAAATCCTGTGCACAGTTCCCACAGATGCGCTTTCTTCTCCTTAGTTGTTCCAGTCCCGCGCCTACCGGGAGCCTGCAGTCCCCCCATCGTGAGGACCCAGGCCAGCGAGACGTCCTCGCTCACACGGCTCAGCGCCAGCCCCCGGGCTGGAGAGCGAAGGTCAGAGCCCAGCCTCCTCGGCACTGAGGTGGCCGCCCATGGGTGAGAGGAGGCTGGAAACCCCGTTCTTAGTCATTCCAACAGGACTCCTAGTAAGTCAGAAATTCCAGTTCACCTGAAGCTGCTCTGCCCACACTGGCAGCTGGATTCTCAGGGAACATTCGGGATCAGGATGTGTGCGAAGCAGCAGCGCTCGCGCTCGCTGGTGCGCGTCATCACCTAGTTCGGACTGGACTTCATCAGCAAGAGCCTTGCAGTCCCAGCAGGAGGCGTGCGCAGGAACCGGGGTCCCCCAGGGTCCCCCAGGGTCTCCCAGGGTCTCCCAGGGCCCCCCAGGGTCCCCCAGGGTCTCCCAGGGTCTCCCAGGGTCTCCCGGGGTCTCCCAGGGCACCCTTCCTCACGCAGCCCGAGTTTCCTGCAGCACACCCACCACTATTCACAACTTCTGTATGCACACACGTGTGCACGCTTGCCCCACACGGGCACCTACACCCCACACACATGTGCACACACACTGTCATTCACCAAAGAAATCCAAGCACACCCACACACACGCACAAGCCTTCAAATACAACATGCCTCCACAGGCACACACACTCAGACCACACGCTCATGCACTCACAAACACACAGGAAAACACATGTGTGTGCATGTACCCTCTGTCATATAGGCCTGTGTCACACGACTGTGTGTTCGCTTGTTTCACAACTCCCTGTCCCCCAGCTGCAGGCACAGGGGGCACAGTGCTGGCACCTGGGAAGTGACAGGTCTGGACTTAGTGGCCCCGCGAGTAAGGCTGTGTGTGCACTCTGGCATTAGGTGCAGAGGGGAGGCGAGGGAGAGGTTGTGGACCCCAGCCTGGGCCCTGGCGGTCTGTAGGCCCCGAGGGCTGTGCTACCCATGCGGGGGCAGGACCTGCAGACCAAGTGCTGAGGTCCAAACTCTCTGGGCCCTCACTCTCGGCTCACCCTCCTGCTGCCCCGTCTCTGCAGGAGGAACAAGAGGGGAAGGGAAGGAAAGGAGAAGGCTGGGGAAACTCAATCAGCTGCAGCCTCCTGCTGTCACCCCAGGCCACACACACGCACAGGTGTCTGCCCACACCGGCACACACGCACGCATGCACGCACACACTGGCTTCCCCTTCCCTCTGCTGCTTCTGCAAAGTGGGGGCCTTCCCAGGGGCTCCAGGGCACCTGCTCGGACGACTGGGAGACTGTCCTGTGCAAGAAGACTCCTTCGTACTCAGGGAACACGTGAGCTCTGAATCGTGACCACGGGACAGCACAGTGGAGGGGGAGACCTGCCTTCTCTGGCTTGCTCCTCACCTGTTGTGGCCTCGTGTCCCTGCCTAGGAAGAGGAGCACTGGTCTCCGGCTGCCTGCCCACTCAAGGCAGAGTGAGAAGCAGGTGAGCTGCTGCTCCAGCCCTGTGTACCCTCTAAGCCCCAAGGAAAGGGGCGGCCAGCGCCCCGGTCTTACGTTGGCTGCACCTGCAGGACGCCAGGTGCCTGGCACAGACCTCTCCCACGAGAGAGAGAAAGCTGCTGGTGTCACTGGGAGAGGGTCAGAGTTCACGGGGGGAGTCCTCGCCGAGCATTGCCCGTGCTGTCACTGCACTCAGGACGCTGGCGAGCTGGCCAGGCAGGCTAAGCACAAGTCCTCAACCTGTGGCAGGGCAAAGTGTGGCAAAGCCCCGGGGCCCACAGGAAAGGTTAAGGCCAGGTCAAGCCACCTGGCCAGCAGCAGCGAGCTGCCTTCAAAAGGAACTTGCTGGTGCATAAAAGGACCACAAGGCACTGCTGGTTACGGGGCATTTTACACATAAATGGTGAATTTGACCCAAAGGGTCCCCGTTGGGGGCAAAGCAGAAGGGATCCAGACCCAGTCCCACCAGCCTTCTGCTCATCACAGTGAGTGTGGGCACCAAACGTCCTGAGAGGTCAGTGACGCCCCTCCCCTGGCGTGGAGAAATCAACTTAACCTTGACCAAGCCCAAGGCAAGAACAACCAGGTGCACTTCCAGGTTGGTTCGAGGCAGACAAGGGCACAGCTCAGCAGCTGCACTGCCGATCCAGAGGCCACAGGTCCCGAGCCAGCTGCACACACTGGGACCCTACACACACTGGGGTCCTACAGGAGCTGGGACCCTACACACACTGGGGTCCTGCACACGCTGGGACCCTGCACACACTGGGGTCTTACAGAAGCTGGGACCCTACACACACTGGGGTCCTGTGCATGCTGGGACCCTACACACACTGGGGTCCTACAGAAGCTGGGACCCTACACACACTGGGGTCCTGCGCATGCTGGGATCCTACACACACTGGGGTCCTGCACACGCTGGGACCCTGCATACACTGGGGTCCTGCACACGCTGGGACCCTACACACACTGGGGTCTTACAGAGCTGGGACCCTACACACACTGGGGTCCTGCACACGCTGGGACCCTGCACACACTGGGGTCTTACAGAAGCTGGGACCCTACACACACTGGGGTCCTGCACATGCTGGGATCCTACACACACTAGGGTCCTGAACACGCTGGGACCCTACACACACTGGGGTCCTGCACACGATGAGATCTTACACACACTGGGGTCCTGCACACGCTGGGGCCCTACACAAGCTGGGATCCTACACACACTGGGGTCCTGCACACGCTGGGACCCTGCACACACTGGGGTCTTACAGAAGCTGGGACCCTACACACACTGGGGTCCTGCACACGCTGGGACCCTGCACACACTGGGGTTCTGCACACTCTGGGACCCTACACACACTGGGGTTCTGCACACGCTGAGATCCTACACACACTGGGGTCCTGCACACGCTGAGATCCTGCACACACTGGGGTCCTGCACACGCTGGGACCCTGCACAAGCTGGGACCCTACACACACTGGGGTCCTACAGAAGCTAGGATCCAACACACACTGGGGTCCTGCACAAGCTGGGACCCTGCACAAGCTGGGACCCGACAGAAGCTGGGACCCTACACCATCCTGATGCCCAGGGCTGCAGCCCCTTCCCTGGCACGCTACACCTCGACTGAACACGGCGCTCAGGCAGCACACCTGCTGGCTTGGTGGGCATGCACAGCGCGTCCCATAGTCTCACCAAAGCTTAATGAACACGTGTGACTTCCCAAAAGCACGCGCTTTTCAGTGAGCCTGGTGTTGCTCCCAGCTTGGTCAACCCCAATAAGCTTTCTGTTGAAGCTCAGAGTGTGGGCTGTGTGTTTGCTTTGGCACAGCGCTAGACAAGGAAGCTGGGATTTCTGCCTGCTCATGCCGGGGAGCAGGCTCCTGGAGCCCACGGGCAGGATGACCGGACTGGGAAAACCCTGCAGCCTTGCAGGAGGCGTTTGGTGCAGCAGGAGGAGACCCCGTTCGGGATCCCTCATCACACACCAAGTGCGTGCAGCCTGGTGCTGGCTCCACTCCTGATTCCAGCTGCCTGCAGGTGCACACACACCCTGGGAGGCAGCAGGCGTGGATCCCTGCCATCCGTGTGGGAAAACCAGGCTGAGCGCCCGACTTCCGGCCCTGGCCCGGCCCAGCCCTAGCTGCTGTGAGCCATTTGGGGAGTGGGCCAACGGATGAGACATCTGTGTCTCTGTCTCTGTCTCACGCTCTCTCCAGGTCTCTCTGCCTTTCAAATAAAGAAAAACATCACACCCCTGAGGGTGTTGTCTCCCACGGCTCCTCTGCAGGCGCCTCTTGCCGGGTGTTCCCAGGCACGCGCCACCTTCCACAGGCCGGGAAGTAGTCAGCTCCACCCCAGCAGGAACGTGGGTGTCAAGAAGAGCGACTCGACAGCTGCACTTCCCTGCGGGAAACGTTGGGTTTGTGCACATTTGTCCCCAGGTCCAGGACTTTACTTAAATTAATCAGGAAAATGACACCCAAATAAGGTGTGGGTGCAGGTCACCCCCTCTTAGGAGTGTGTTTGTGTGGGTGCAGGTCACCCCCTCTTAGGTGTGTGTGTGTGTGGGTGCAGGTCACCCCCTCTAAGGTGTGTGGGTGGGTTCAGGTCATCCCCTCTTAGGTGTGTGTGGGGGTGCCATCTTAGGTGTGTGTGGGGGTGCAGGTCACCCCCTCTTAGGGGTGTGTGTGGGTGCAGGTCACCCCCTCTAAGGTGTAGGTGTGGGTGCAGGTCACCCCCTCTTAGGTGTGTGTGGGGGTGCTGGTCACCCCCTCTTAGGTGTGTGTGGGGGGGTGCAGGTCACCCCCTCTTAGGTGTGTGTGTGGGGGTGCAGGCCACCCCTCTTAGGTGTAGGTGTGTTTGTGGGGTGCAGGCCCCCTCTAAGGTGTAGGTGTGTGGATGTGTGGGTGCTGGCCACCCCATCTTAAGTGTCAAGGTACAGACCATCCATTTATTTTTTAAAGATTTTTTTTATTTGAAAGAGTTACAGAGAGAGGTAGAGCCAGAGAGAGACAGAGAGAGGTCTTCCATCCGCTGGTTCACTCCCCAAATGACTGCAACGGCCAGAGCTGAGCCAATCCAGGAACTTCTTCCAGGTCCCCCACGTGGATGGAGGGGCCCAAGGACGTGGGCCATCCTCTACTGCTTTCCCAGGCCACAGCAGAGAGCTGGATCGGAAGTGGAGCAGCCGGGACAGGAACCAGCACCCATATGGAATGCCGGCGTTCCAGGCCGCGGCTTTAACCCGTTGCACCGCAGCACCAGCCCCAGGTCATCCATTTTGCACAGTGCAGCCAGGCAGGTAGCCCAGGGTCTTGCTCCTTCCTAGACAGCCTGGAGCCCACGGAGTCTCTCCCCTGGGTCCAGGGTCCTCTCACTGAGGTGACAGGTCCTGGGCGAGAGGACTCTTGCTGATAGAAATATCAGGAAGTAGGTGATGGAACAAATTGAGAAATTAAATTGCAGTGAATTACCATGGCCAGATGGTATTCATCTGAGAGTTAGAGAGGAACAGAAGACTGAAATAGCTAAGCAACAAGTACATATATATCATTTAGCCTTTAAATTGGCCACGGTCACCACACATCCACCAGCGGTGGAGCCGGCACCACGGTGGAGCCCCAGGCTGGTCGGCTGGTCGGCGCGGGAGCCTTGTCAGGACTGCGGCTGGTTCCCCACACCCACTGCGCATGCAGGAAAGCCCCTGAGTTTGTGCTAATAACTTGGAAGAGAGGAGGAATGTTTTTGTGGAAACCAGGCCAAATTGTTTATGTTAGGAAGAAAGAACAAGCCAAACAGCGACTTGGCAACCCTGCAGCAGTCCCAAGGGTGGGGAGCCTCTGCCACGGGAACCCAGAGGCCCGGAGCAGCAGGGACCGGGTCGGACTCGGCTTGCCGGGCTCCGTGGCCCCCAGCCCGTGGCCTGCACTGAGTGAGACTTTTCCCTGGCAAGGTCTTCCTCGTGCTGTGGAGTGCTCTCACATCCCGGCCCAGTCTGAAAAAAACGCACCAGAAATCACCCTTAAATGAGAACTGGGGTGGGAATAACTCCAACGATATGCCAAAAGTACTTAGAAATCAGAATGGATCCCTGAATATTCCACCTGATAAATGAGCAAAGAACATAAATAATTTACCAAAGAGAAAACAGAGATCATTAATAAGCAGGAGAGAGAACCCACGGTCTCTACTAGATACCAAAAACGCAAACGTAAACAAATTTTAAAGTACAATTTCCTACCGGTGATTCTCGCAAGACACTGAGGACGGTCTCCAGGGCTGGTGGCCCTCTCCAAGGGCGCTGGGGAGAGTGGAAATCCCACAGCTGG